>NW_013655253.1:0-21844 GCF_000499385.1 Eimeria necatrix
GGAGGGCTTCCGCGGCTCTGCGGCTCCGCGCCTCTGCTGCAGCAGCAGCAGCTAGCGGGGCGGCAGCAGCAGCAGCAGCAGCAGAGACGCCGAGGCCCTCCGCCGCGCGCAGAGCCCCCGGAGCCGCTACCCCAGGCTGCTGCTGCTGCTGCTGCTGCTGCGGCTGCTGCTGCTCCAGCACCGCAGCCAGCCCCACCATTCTACAGAGCCTGGAGGCCGCGGCAGACGCGGGGCATAGAAACGGCGCGGCGGGCCGCCCGTGCTGCAGCGCAGCAGCAGCGCAGCAGCAGCGCAGCAGCAGCGCAGCAGCAGCGCAGCAGCAGCGCAGCAGCAGGCCAGCGAGCCCGCCCGAAGGCCAAATAACTCTCTAAGGAGCTCCGGCTGCGCCTAAGAGGCCACTGAGGCTGCAGGGGGGCCCCCAGGCACTGCAGGGGCGCGGCTAGCGAGGCATCGATTTCGGGGGGCCCCCAAATTTGGTGCGCAGCAGCAGAAGGGGTACTGGGGGGCCCCCAAGATGCGCATTTGGGGGTCAAAAACAAAAGCGGGGGGGGGGGAGGACAGCCGGGAAAGAAAAAGACAGGGAAGTGCACAAGTGCCGCGGGGCAGGGACTCGGGGCAGGAGAGGCAGCAGAAACCCCGCACAGAGGGCCCCCCGCTGCAGTCCCGTCTTGCTGCTCGGAAGTTGCAGTCTTTTAAGCAGCTAGAGAAACAAAAAACGCCAAATTAAATCTAAAAGCCCTCTCGCGAGCGATCCTACACACAGGCCCCACCAGCAAGCGCCTGCCCCAAGCCCCAACCCCCCCACAACCACAGAGACCAGTCCGCGTTCCAGTGAGCGCTGCAGCGCGAATTCGCAGCAGCAGCAGCGCCTTCTGGCTAATTTTATCTTTAAAAAGTCCCTTTTCGATTCAAAAGGACCTTTACAACCCTCCGGAACTGCACATGTCGAGGATCTCCCCGGAAACAGTGCAAGTTGTTCCGCAGGAAGAGAGTGGTTCAGTGATGGACTGTCGGCCCAGTGCGGCCTGCGCAGGGTATCCGCACGGTAAACAAGTGGAATATTGAAATATATTTATTTAATAGTTTATTTTGGATACTTGGAACACGCCACCTGCTTGCGAGGCCCTGAAGACTGCTGGGATCTCGCAACCCTTCTGCTACGCAACGGCTTCCCCCGTTGCGGAGCTTTCGCACGAAGCACCCGCCACTGAATTCAAACAAGATGCTTGCTGAACAGAATGAATTAATTAGTTGTTTTGCCAGCTATTTATTTGCCTTTTATAGCACCTTCCTAGTCCTAAAGGCTGAGGAGGCTACGCCTCCAGCGCCGTGCGGAAAAGCTGCAGCGAAGTTGGCTCGCGATGGAAGCGAGATCTCAGGTGTATGCTCAGCTCCGATCAAGAGTGCTTCCGTGCGTCACAAAGTTTCTATCCGTGAGAGTTTTTGACGCGATCTGGGGAAAACAATGTTCAAATGGTTCATTTTAGCCTCCGTCTTCGGCTTATTGGGGCCTGGAGCTTCAAAGAGCGCGGCTGAAAGCGCCGGACTAGCGCTGCGTGAAGCTGCAAAAGAGCAGCAGCAGCAGCAGCAGCAGCAGCAGGCTGCTGCCGGCAGCCAGCAGAACGCAACTTACCTAGCGAATCTGATGAGCTCTCCTCCAAACATTGCTTTAAAGGTGCAGCCGGCGCGGAGTTTGCGTTTCAGCAAGTCGCAGCTGAATAGTTTGTTGATAGATCTGCGGCACGAAATAAAGGCTCAAGTAAGCCGGCGGCGCGCAGTTCCTTGCATGCATCTTTTCTTTTTCTTTTTCTTTTTCTTTTTCTTTTTCTTTTTCTTTTTTTTAATTGCAAACTCGCAGGTGGCTGTGCTGGAAGGTGAGCCCCAAGTGCTGCGAAAGAGCTGCTGAAATGAAAAAGAGCTGCAGGCGAAATGGCCGAGGATGAAAGACAGAGGCAAAAGATCTCTTCGACTTGGGCTGCTCAAGGCTCTCCCATTTGGGTTCCCAAGGAAGGTAGGGCGAGTTGCAGGGCTTTTGCTGCAGCAGCTTCAGTTTGAGTTTGCTGCAGCACGGGGAGCAGCAGCAGCAGCAGCAGCAGCAGAAATGAGCTTCGTGAGAACTAATAAGTCCTTTTAAAGGCCAAAACGCCCCAGACTCTTCGGTGCTGCAGCTGCAGCAAAACGCCACACAGAAGCCTCGCTTTGCTGCGCTGCGGCTGCTGCAGCTGCTGCCGGGCCCTTCGGAGGTGACCACTGGTCACCCAGCAGAGCCACTGGTGAGGCCCTGCGCAGCTCCTTAGCCCCTCCAGCTTTTAATCTTCAACAACTGTTCAAATGCATGCAGACGGACACTGGCGCAGCAGCAGCAGCAGCAGCAGCAGCAGCAGCACCGCCTCCAGCAGCAGAAGGTGAGGCAGCAAACAGACACAAGGGGAGCTGCTTTCTTTTCAACTAAAGCTGCACAGGGCCCCTTAACCTCAGGCAGTTCGTCGAGTGAAAGCACACCCGCGTCTGCTGCTCCTTCGAGCAGCAGCAGCTGCTGCTGCTGCTGCAGCAGCAGCAGCAGCTGCTGCTGCAACAGCAGCAGCAGCAGCAGCAAAGTGCGGGAGCTGTATGGCGCTCGCGGCAACGCAGCCAGCAGCAGCAGCGCGCGTGGCTGCTTGATGAGCCACTGGGTTCTCTTTGCTCATTAAAAAGGATAACTATTCAGAATAATAAAATGAAATAAAATAATTAAATTAAATTAAATTAAATTAAATTAAATTAAATTAAATTAAATTAAATTAAATTAAATTAAATGATTCAGCAAACGAAGGGAAACAAATGCGCAGCCTTCAGCTGGAAGCAGGACGCGAGGCCATCGGCCTTACGAAATGAATTTCTTGTTTGCTGCTGCTTTTTTATTTTAATTTAATTTATTTTAAAAATTAAATTCAATTAAAAAAGAAAACAATTTTATTTGCTGCTTTTCTATTTAATGCAGCAGCCATAACTCCTCATTCAACTTCTCAATGTTTGAATTTTCGCAAACTTCATCTTGAAGTTCGAAATTCCATTTGTCTTTTTTCTGTTGTTATTTTTTTCAACTTCACCTGACTGTTCTTCTGGCTCTGTTCCGCGCGGTGTATCTCCACTGGGCCGGCCACTGGAACTGCTGCTGCTGCTGCTGCTGCTGCTGCTGCTGCTGCTGCTGCTGCTGCTGCTGCTTTAGTCTGCTTCGCTTGTTCGTTCACTGGAGCTCGTGGAGTTGTTTAGGTGGGGTTGGCTGGGCTGTTCAGCTGCTGCTGGTTCTTGTTGCTGCTGCAGTTCTGCTGCTGGTTCACCACCCTCCCGTTGGCTCTTCTGCTGCTGCTGCTGCTGCTTTTGCTGCTGCTGCTTCTGCTGCTGCTGCTCGTCGGCCGGCGGCTGGCCCTCCGCAGAGAGCTGCTCCTCCGCCTCTGAGGGGGGCCCCCGGCTGGCCCGTTTGCGGTACTCGGGGGGCCCCCTGAGCCTGGGGCGGGGGCCCTGGGGGCCCCTCCGGGGCCCAGAAAACTGCCAAGACTCGAAGGCTTCTGGGGCCTCCAGATAGCCATAGACGGGGGGAAGTGCCCAGCGGCTTTCTATGGCCATTCTTTGCTGCTTCTGGGCCTCCATTAAAGCCAAGTCCCTCTTGCGGCGCTGCCGCCGCACCAGCCGCCGCATGCGGGCCAGCCGCTGCGCCTGCTCGAGCTGCCGCCTCTTGAGCCGCGCGTTGTGGGCAATTTCCCCCACCACTGCGGCCACCACCACTGCAGCCATTATGGGGATGTAGTTTTTCAGCGAATAAATGCCAAATTGGGCTCCGAAAATCCGCATGCCCACGTTCATCCTCCGCCGCGGCACTATTCGACACAAATAACGCCCTCTGGGGCTTTTAAACGCAAAAAAAAAACCCAAAAACACTCAGAATTGAGGCAAAGCGCGACTCGGGACTGCACTTCAAGCCGTGGTCCGCGCCCCGGCCACTTGTCGCGTCGCCGCCGCAGGACCGAATACCAGCATCAGCAGGCTGCGGAATAAAACCAAATTTGAAAATTAAATGCAAAATTAGGCTCAAAATCAAGAAAATTTCACGGGATAAGGCACAGGGATGACCGCCCACTCAAGTTCACCTTCTGTTGACGGCGCCGACGACTGCTGGCACTACTAGCAACAATCACTGAGACTCTCACGGGCAACTCATGCCTCCAAAGGGCACACTTTGCCCACATTAAGTTTATTTAGGATAATTATGAAGTTTTTTCAGCCTAGGTTAGCCCAGTAAGCTCATATACTTAAAAGGCTGACGGAGCTGCGGCTGCAGGCGCTCACATGCTCCGTTCCGATTGTCGTCGCTTGTAACGAACCTCCAGAAAGTAAAACAAGTTGCAAAACTCTCTAAAAATGCATTAAAATATTTGTTGTTCGTTTAATTTAAGGTTTCTTTCTTGTTTGTTCGCCGCCTTATGGTTGCACGGCCGCTGCGAGCCAGCACGTGGGACGTAGGAAGACAATCCCTGTCTTGACCTCTGCCCTTAAAGCTTGTGTTCCCTCACCCTCACTGAAAAAACCCCTTAAAACAGCTTCGTTAATAAATTTTCAAAATTAAAGAAGCCTCAAAGACATTCTTTACCTCAGCTCGAATGGAGCGTAGGCGCCATTCAACTACAGCGTCAGAGCCACCAGACAGACCATTCTGCAGTCACACTGCGGCACCATTCAGCAAAAATAGAAAGAGTCTTATGCTGCTACTCTTTGGGTGGAGAGCCTATCTGCTGTAGCCTTCAGAATCGCCTGTCTTTGTTGCAGCAGCAGCACCTGCTGTTTCCTCAGGGTCTGCTGCCAAAACAATCTTCAAAACACCGAATTTGTAGCTGCAGCAGCAGCAAAACAGTACGGTGTACTGGTAGAAGTCGTTAAAAGACACTGAAACAGACGCGCTGCAGGCAAAATACCAGCAAGTCCATCTGTGTTCAGAAGCGCTGGAGTGGAGGCGGCCTTGATAGTATCTGCCCACGCACACTTTTGAAGCTGCTTTCTTGTGTTTAAGGGATTTATGTTTGAATACTGTTTCGGTGATAGACACTGAGGAAATTGCAGGTGCTGCTGCTGCAGCAAAGACAGATGATTCTCAAGGCAGCAGCAGATAAAAGCTCTGGACCCATCAGATTTCTGCATGCACAGGGAACGCCGAGGGGGCTAAAAAGCTGGAAGGAAGGCAAGAAGCAGCACAACTCTGTTTTATTCTTCTCCCCTAAACTCTCTGCTGCTCTTTGAAGTCCAGTTTCCCCTTATTCATTTGCTTTTGCTTCTCAGCAGCACCTCTCGCTGCTTCCCCAGGGGCTCCACAGGAAGCCCCCGCAGCTGCAGCAGCAGCAGCAGCAGCAGCAGCAGCAGGGGCCTGGCTCTTCTCCTATTTTCTGCAGCTTTTAAATCGAATGTGACTCTGCGCCAAAGCCTTTTGACTCGGCGCTGAAGGCGAAGAGCCAGGGGCCTCCAAACGCCCTTGCAGAACCCCCCGCACCATTACGCTGCGATCCACAAGCATGCAAACTCTATGATCAATTTTGATTTAATTTTGCAAATTAAATTAAAATTGAGCAATTAATTAATTAATTTAATTGAATTTTCCTTCGTTTTCGCGCTATCTGTTCCCCCGCGCTACAGCCAGCTCGAAGTTGAATGCCCGCCGCTTCAGTTCTTTCTGTTTCCCTTCTGGCCTTAGCAGGGAAAGAAGTCTTTTCTTTTCAGAAAAGACTTCTTTCTTCTCAGTAAAGAGTTCTTTATTTTCAGAAAATACTAATTTTTTTCAGAAGGACTTGTTTCTTTTCAGAAAAGACCTCTTTCTTTTCAGAAATAAGTCTTCTCTGTGCGCGCCTCGCGACAAGTCTTCCTCCCCCAGTTGCCCACAGCGAAGTTCCCTCAGGGTCTCTCACTATGGCTTCAATTGAGGCTCTTTGCGTGCCCTCTGCAGCCTTTTTAATATATAAAAAGCCCTTAAGAAGTGCCCAACGGCTGGGCCAGTGGCCAGTAAGAGAGCCGGAGTGTGAATGCCCGAGAATGATGGCCTAATTAGTTGCTGGATGGGAAGTTTGTGGCAGCTGCTGGTCCTACACTGGTTTCTTTTAGAGTAAAATATCATTTTAATTCATTATTTATCAGAAAAAACCACTTTTTGCATTATTTGCAAAGTAAAACAATTCTACTGATGGCTCCGGGCCATCCTTGAAGAAACACCACTGCTTAAATGCCCCCACTCCTAGAACGAGCGGCTGTCCGAGCCAAATCACTCTGGCGCTGCTGCTGCTGCTGCAGCTGCTGCTGCTTTTCCTGCTGCTGCTCCTGCTGCTTCGGGCTCAGCTGCTCCTCAGCAAGTGCCTCACAGTTCATTGGGCATTCAAAGAGCCAACATATATTTGAAAACAAAAATAAGGGGCCTTTAGACAGCCACTGCTAAGCGCTGCATGCACAAGCAAAACCCACGGCGCCCCAAACCCGCTGGGGCAGCAGCAAGAAAAAGCCTTATTACTGAAGGTCTTTTCCTTTTGTTAGTTTTTGTCTCCTAATCTTCTCCAAGTAAATCCAAGAAGTCACAATTGGCGAGATTTAAGGGAATTAAAGAGATACTTCAGGGCCACTCTGGCATTTAAAAGAGTTTAAAGTGTGTTATGTGAGCATTTTCGATGGATCAACTCCACCGAGGCAGTACTTTGGTGAAAAACTGAAAATGTGGCAGAGTCCCAGGAGGCCTAAGGAGCTGATGCCCACAAATAATGAAACTTCTTCTAAATTGTGATCTTTTTTGCAGTCTTTTCATCTTGAGTGACATCTGTGGCCAGCAAAATCAAAGAAAGAAGCTCCTTGCAAGACAGCCTCACTGAGACTACGGTGCTTTCTAGGACTATCCTCGCCTTGAGGAGCTCCTGAAGCAGATCATTTATTCTAAAGTTTCAAGAGGGCAGCTTTTGAATGAGGTTCTTTAATTAAGAAGTTTCGGAGGAGTTCCTTTTTTGTCCTAGCATTCGCTGCGCCAGGTCTCCTGGTGTTTAGCGCTAGAGGCCTCTCCAGGCAGCTTATAACAGCCTTTAAAACAGAGTAGAGTAACCATATTATCATATTTAACTGTTATAAGGCTTTCTTCAGTGAAGGCGAAGTACTCTAGATCTGGCAATGTGTCCTTGCCTCGTGTTGTGCACGGCGCATGCTGGTTATCTAGGTTTCCACCAGTCATTTGCACAGTAAGAGTCAGATATAATTCCAAACCACTATTTATAAAAACATAATGTTATTCCACTTCGATTTCTCTGCATTTATCGTGTGTTCCGATGTGTTCCTTTCATCCGTCCGAGCTTAATTTGCATGCGGCTGCTGTTGGCTTCCCCACGAGTATCTGTGGAAGTCGTTGTTTCGAATAAGCTTGTCGAGGTTTTTTTCAAGTTTAAATTGTGTTATTTTGGTCTTATTAAGACAGAAGTTTCCTCGAAATGACTGAACGGGTGCTCACTAACCTCGGCCGCCTAGGCGTCGCCGTAGGGGTCTCAGGCCTCGTCGCCAAGTCTTGCCTGTACGATGGTGAGTCAAAACTAATTAATAACATTTCATTCTGCATTTTTATTTCGCATTTAAAACGGCGTTGTGAAACTCTGAAATACAAAGAGCGCTCCCTAGCCGCCCAGCGTGACTGCGTAGATGGGAACAGAGCGAAAAGGTCCTTTCCTTTACGCCTTCCCAACGCCTCTCTGTCACTTTGGTAATAACGGTTTATTCTCAAGTAATATTATGACACAGAATAGCCTTTTAGTTCCACTTAGACAGCATTTTTAAATGCGTTCGCGGGGGCTGCAGCGTGCGACATGCAGGTTCTGGAGATGTGCAGATTTACTACACTTGCCCGTTTGCTGCTGATCACCAGCCCGCAGCAGGCCAGGCTGCAGCAGCAAATTAGCTGGAAGCGTTTGCTGCTGCTGTGGCTTCGCCTTTGCGGATATTTGTTGGATTCGTTTGTCCTATATTTGTTGTCTTCGTCTATTTCGAGCGTCTTAACCCAAAACTCCCCCGCCTTGAACACTTTTGCATGCGAGAAGGAATGGAAAAACTTCTTTTTCCATTTTGCAATGCAAGTGCTCATATTTCGGATGAAGACTTGCAGCCAAGTGAACTCTCTTGTAGTCCTCTGCACTGCCTTAGTGGCCTAATCCACATTGAATGCCTCTCAAATGTGCCTTTGTGCAATTAAGATTTTATAATGGCATTAATTTGCACTTCATGCAATCAAGATTTTATAATGGCATTAATTTGCACTTGAATTGCTGCAGTTATTTTGCGCGGCGGTTCCTCTACACGCAACTGCGACTTGCTCGAGGCTATGTGCGTGGCTAGTCATGAATATAAGCATTTAAATGCCTTTATTCGTACATAAAGGTCTATTTATTCGTTTAAAAGGACATAAAGCTGCTTATTTATTGCACTGAGTCCCTCCGTTGCAGATTCAGTTTCCGTTTTTGCGTTTAGGGTTTGCCACTTCCTCAGTTCAAGTTTTGCGTGCATATGCCGGATTCCTTAGCGTATCGAGTCGCCTTTTTGTTGATTTTAAATTATTTTTGAATTATTTTTGAATTATATTTGAATTATTTTTGAATTATTTTGTATTCTTTTTGTTATTTTTCAGTTGACGGCGGCCAGCGCTGCATCATGTTCAACCGTTTCGGCGGGGTTTCCCCGCGGCCGGTGGGGGAGGGTCTGCACATGTTTGTGCCGTGGCTGCAAGTGCCTTACATTTACGACATTCGGACTCAGCCGAAAGTAATTACGACGACGACGGGGACTCGGGACTTGCAAATGGTTTCGCTTTCTCTGCGGCTGCTCTACCGGCCCAACGAGGCGCGGCTGCCGGTGCTGCACCAGACGCTGGGCCCGGAGTTTGCAGAACGCGTTTTGCCTTCAATAGGCAACGAAGTCCTCAAGGCTGTCGTCGCGCGCTACGACGCAGAGAGCCTGCTGACTCAGAGGGACCGCGTTTCCCAGGACATTCGCGAGCAGATCACGCACAGGGCCAAAAACTTCGACATTGAACTCGACGATGTCGCCATTGTAAGCCAAATTCCGCAGAGACGTCGCCCTTATGAGGCCCTTTTTGCTGCTTTGTTTGCTTTTCTGCATTTATTGACAAGCTTGTCGCCCGGCAGCTGTTCGAGCTCCTCTTTGGAGCGACTTGTAACTGTCTCGTTTAGCTGGGAGGCTCAGCTGGACTTGAACTTGTGTCGGTTTGCGTGCATTCACTGCTCATTTTCAAATCTTTAGTGTCCAAATGGATATTATTTTCCTTTCTTGCATTCGTTTCGTGGTTATTTCAACAGCTTTCTGCTTTTGCCTCGGAGCTCACCAGCTTTCTCGTAGAGAGGCGCGCCCAGAGCGCGGCCGAGGAAACATGAAGACGAGCACGAACTTGTGCAATATTTGCATTTCTTTTGCAAAATTTGCAATCCCACTTCGCGAGTTTATTCTTTTTGCATGCAGACCCACCTGAGTTACGGAAAAGAGTTCTCGAGGGCGATCGAGGAGAAGCAGGTGGCGCAGCAGGAGAGCGAGCGGGTGAAGTTCGTGGTGGCGATGACCGAACAAGAAAAGAAAGCTGCAGTGATTCGCGCTGAGGGCGAAGCCGAAGCAGCTTCGCTGATATCTCGGGCCATTAAAGAACACGGGGGGGGCCTTATTGAAGTGCGGCGGCTGGACGCGGCGCGGGAAATAGCGGATGTTTTGGCCAAGTCCAAAAACGTCACCTACTTGCCCCAGGGGGTCAACATGTTGCTGTCTCAGCCTTAAATTGCGTTTTTGGCTTTTAATTCGCTAAATTGCAAACATTTGCTGCCAAATGTTTCGAAGCAACTCGCCAGAAGACTAGTTAAGGAGTTCCCGCCGTCCACAGCTGGGCAGTTCCAGCAAAGGCGCACGCGAGCACTTTAGTGCTGCATGCGCATTTTCTTTCGCTTTCTTTCTTTCTCATTTTGGTTTCTTTTTTATTTCAACTTTGCCGAAAACAAGTGCTGCAATTCACTTCAAGTGCACTCCTCTCCGCTTCAAAAGATGCACCTTTAACTGCTCTTTTTGCCCCTCAGAAAGACTTCGTAAAGCCCACTTAGACTCAGAAAGGGGAAAACTTTAACTGCAAAACGGAAAAGAAAAAAGAACTAAAGGAGTAAACGCTAAACTCTAAAACCTTAAGCCCTAGGGTCATTTGGCACTGGAGGCAGGGGCCTCTGTCGCAGAGCGGCGACTCCAATTTTAATTCAAGATATAGGGATATAAAGAGTCTATTTATAAAATATATTAAAATTAGAAACAAAATAAGGATAAAATGTATTAAGTTGTGACTCAACGCGGGCTCAACCCGAAGGGGGTCGTTTGTTTTCGTCATTTTCGTTCTTTCGTTTCGAATTGCAAGTTTATTTCCTTTTTGTGTCTTGGGCTGGCTCTTGGCTCTGCCCCCAGCTGCGGCCTTTTCCTCTTGTCTTCCAGTTTCTTCTTTTTGTCTTTTTCTTCGGCTGTTTGTCTTTAGTACCACTTTGAAGTCCTGCAGAGGCATTTCACCCTTTAATTCCTCTTTTTTCTGCCCCATTCATCCTGAATGGTGGCCAAAACAACTTAAACAGAAGTGGATTTGCCCCTCAAGACCCTTTTTTGCATGCAAGGGCGGTCTAGCTGTACGTACACTTGCTTGATTGGCACTTCGCCTTCGGCGTTCTGAAGGCCTTTATGTTAACACATTATTTCCATTTTGAAGGGAAAGTAGCTGCTGTAGCTGTAGCGAGTTGCTGCGAGAAATACTTTGAGAAAGAGATCTGCGATGAGTGTATAACATCAGGGGCGACAGGAAGTCGTAGGAAGTTCATTTGCATGCTTATTTTCTTTTGGAAAAACTTCTGTTTATCACAAGTTATAATTATTAAACAGACAGCAGAGCAGGACTCTGCAGCCCTTTTGGCCCAGCGAAAGCTTGAAAGAAAAAGAATATTGAAAATGCTTTTTTGAACTAAAGGCATTTCCAATGCATTTCCCTCTGCTGCTAATTAGCTTCTTGAGTTGCGCAGCAAAAATTCTAAATTCTGAATTGAAGTTTCTCTGCCCCTTTTGCCAGCGCATTCATTTGGAGGCCAAAGTTGTTAAGAAAGAAACATCTTCGGGGAGCTTCGTGAAAGTAAACTGCCAAGAGAACTGGCCTGGCGAGCCTTGCAAATATAGTGGAGAGCTCTGTGTTCCATTTCGCCTGTTTAGTAAAGAGAAATATGTGCAGTATGTTTTGAGTTCAGGGGAAAGAAACGGAAGAGCAGCAACCTCACAGTGTGGAACAGTGTTAGGAAGCTCTGCAGCAAACCTAGGCTCCTGAACTCGAATACGAACAGTTCAGCCATTTAATAAGATTAAATATGACTTCCTTTCGCTTAATTTTATTTTAAAATTGTTTTCATTAATTTCCACTGGACTTTATTGCCAGTTTTCGTGACTAGATCTTGAAGCCGACGGCGCCACCGCAGAAGCCCTGGGGAGGTAGCCAAGAAATCAGAGACGCGGAGAAACCAAAATCGCCAACGATTTTCTCGGAATAGATTTTTAATTGTTCAAATAAAATTTCGAAAACGAAATTCAAAACCTTTGTCTCGGAATTAAGTGCGAGTTCCTGCAGTCTCGAGACGATACTCTCCAGGCTGTTGTTCCCCCAGCAACCTGCTGCGTCGCTGTGTGCGCATGTTCCGCACACCAGCTTCCCTGCATATATGCAACAAATTCCCCATCTCATTTGTCTTTTTAACAAAAAATATATATCTTTGAAATAAAAAGGAAACACGAAAGCCGGATGAGCAATGGCGAGACTGTTCGACAGGGTTTGGGGCTGCATGCGCTGTAAACGCCACCGGGCCGGGGTGCCTTCCTGAGCTTTTCCCGGCGCCGCTGAGGAATTCTCTGCTGAATTTCTTCAATATTTCTCATCTAAGTTTTCGGGGGAGCTTATTTCAGGAGAGTTCCGCCCAGTTTTGCAGGGAACTTCCTCGCTCCCCCTTCCGGCGCCAGTGAGCGGCCGCTCTTACTTGTCGGCGGTCGCCTTCTCCTATTCTCTCACTGAAATTTTCCACGCGTTAGCCAGACTGTCGTTTCAGACCCTCTGTCACGCATTTTGCGTGGCAGAAATGGAGCTGTGACGGCCATTCCCCGGAGAGCCTGCCGCGGGCTTAGGGAAGCTGGCTGAGTGACTGGTAGTTGAGACGCGCTCCGCAGTGCTTGTCCTGGTTTTGCCAGCCCTTTTGTGCCTTCCCTTTTATTTGATTCAAAAGAGCTTCTTTTTAGCCCGGGCCGCTCACTTCCTTCTCGAGTGAAAGGGCCCCGTCACTCACTTCAGGCCCGCCGCCGCGGGCGCCGCATGCAAGCCTGAAAGACACTTTTCAAAATGCAGCTGGCAACGGCTGGGTCTGCGGACTCGCAAGGAATCGCCCGGCGCCGCTCGCTGTGGGATGATGACGGCTGCCGTCCCTTATCTGCCAAGAGCGTGACAATCAGATTGTCTGTGCACCTTGTCTGTGTCGCATTATTGGGGGCTTTTGTGATTTGGGGGCTGGTGGCTGACCCGCCAGTAAGGGGATTTTACTGCAGTGACACCACTATCCGCTATCCCCTTAAGGCTGAGACAGTCCCAGCTTCTGTAGCGACGGCACTCGTGATTGGCATTCCCATCGTCATCTTTGTTGCCATTGAGTTGCTGAATACGTTTGTCGTTGAAAAAAATTCCCTCGCATCTATTGAATTGAATTGCTGCTCTCTACCTAGGATAGTTGGCAACATGTACGTAGTGTGTGGTGGCTTCGCCTTTGGGATCCTCTTGAACTTCTCTCTGGCAAATGTTGCGAAGCTCTGCATAGGAAGGCTGCGCCCGCACTTCCTTGCCGTTTGCCAGCCAAACTGGGGTGCTTTGAAGTGCTCGGATTCCACGGGCGACTTATACGTGGACCAATACGAGTGCCGTGGGACAGATCAAGCAGCAATAAAGGAGGCTCGCCTCAGCTTCTTCTCGGCCCATAGCAGCAATTCGAGCTGCGCTATGCTTTACACCATCATTTACCTTCAGTGTCGCCTCTCGAAAGCCTCGGCTGGCCCTCTCATGGCGACTTTCAGGCAAAGGCTGAGGAGCAACAGCAGGGCAGAGTGGCTAATAGACACAGCGGCTGCTTTGCGGCCTTTCATTCAAGGGGCCCTTCTCATTCTTTGCCTCTTTATCGCGCTTTCCCGTGTTATGGACTTCTTCCACCACCCAGGAGATGTCCTCACAGGCCTCATTGTGGGGACACTAATAGCATTCTACTCTGCACTTTACGTCAGCAGGCTGCCTCAATTGGCGCACATGTAACGCAGCTCCACCAGAGACTTTTGTGAAGAAGAGGGACTGAAATGGGGGAATAGGGAGAACTCAGTCTCCTGTGCAAAGAGCTTCAGCTTGGTACTTCAGGAGATGGCTGGAGCAAAGTACGAAGAAAATCCCTAGACCAGCTAGGGAGAGGGAACTGGCCTATCGCTGGTGAATTTTCGCAAGGATGACCTTTGGGAAGTTGCGCTCGTTGGGCACTAACGCCCGGCAAGGGCTAGTGCCCCAGCTCACACCGAAGGTGGATTTTGCGTGTCTGAAATGATATTCGCTCTGTGCGTCTTCTTTTTGAGTTTGAAGTAAGGTAACGAGCGATCGACGCTCGGCTGACAGGCACGTTTGACAAGCTCCGGTGCCTTTAAAAAGCGTTCTGAGCTCTAAAGCCTTTGAAGGGTACTTCACACCCTTTTCCCTGCGAAGGCTGAGCTGATCCTCTCACTGAGGTTCCATTCCCGACAGCCACGGTTCGGGCAGCTACTTTTAATTTTTGGTTGTAGCCCGAACTTATTGGCGCTTGTCGTTGCTAAGTGACTACGTGAGAGGTAAATAATTTGGAAGCAAAAGAAAATCAGGAGATGCTGCGGTCTAGACGAGCACGCAAAGTGATTGGTTTTGAAGTAGACACTGCAATATAGAGGAGCACACAGAGACTAGTTGATCTTCAAGTAATTATCAAACTTTGATGGGCCATTAAGTAGGCAAGGAGGTATGGTGAGCGACGTTTAACTGAGTCTGGTTCTAGAGGACAAGCAAATCATTTTTTTGAGAACCTTTACAATGACGTAGTATTTCAGCATTTGGGGTGCCAAATCTGCGCTTTGATAGATTTTGTAAGCGATTGCTGTTTACCCCCAGAACAAGCAAACACAAGTTTGATAGGGCGGCCCATTTGGGCTTTCCCACATTTCCGGAAAGCGGCTCTACAGTTAGTGTGTATCTGACTCTGCTAGGAATAAGCTTTGAATAAATGGCTACTGGACTTTGATTATTGCCTGGCATTAAATTCGCTTTGGCACAGTTTACCGAATGCAGGCATCTGCGTAGGCTCATCCCCTTCAGCCCAGTGACCCTCTGCTGAATTGCTCCCTGCAGTTTTTCGCTTGACGTGAAGGTGGTAGTCAATTGGGTCAAAAGAAGCCTCATACTATCACAAGATTGCATGAGACATTTTGCTCCCTCACTTTTACGCATTATCTGCCATAGCTCGTAAGTTTTACCTTTATCACGTAGAGCAGTCACCCAGGTAGCTTTTCCTTCTTATTACTTTATCTTACACGTCCTTTAGAAAATACTTATTTATTGTAGTTGCTATTCGCTCGTATAGGGCGGTGCCTTTTCGTAGCTGGTAGCGAAAAGCAGCTATTCTGGGCTCCAGCTTCGAAGCCAGGCATGCCTCACTGTAAAAGAAGCGCTGCGGGATGGCGTCTGTATCTTTTCTTTTTATCGGGTTAAAACGAATTTTCCTTGCTAAGTACAGAAGATTTTCCAGTGGCTGTTGGAGAGGAAGAAGGATTTTGGCTTCCTCTATTGCGTTTAACGAGAAGGGTGCAGGCTTCAGTACGGGCAAACTCCCCGATGTAAGAAGCGCACTTAAACAAAGAAGTCGTATCTTTGGGAGTGCAGGAAGCGTCGAAAAGAAAGGGTATACATCTTCCGTAGCTGGCAGCGAAAAGCACCCACTATGGACTAAGGATAAGAGACACGCAAAAGCTGTGAATAGCTATCCCTTAATTCGGTGCTGCACCGCCGAACCGCCTTCTCCGGCGCTCCAAGCCCTCAGTGGTTAGTGGCCACTCTCGCTATTCTGCCTATTAGCCTAACAGTCAGATTACGTAACGGCTTTCCCTCGAGGAGGGGTTAATAAGCTCGTGAGGATACGGGCTTTTAGGGTCGTACGGCTGGTTATATTGTAAGTTAAGCCCAGCTTGGCTGCTTCGCGTCATTCCATTGTGCCAACATACGCTCATGCGTATCTCCTTTCACTAGAAACACATTCTAGCATTAAAAGAGATCAAATACCTTCAGTGCAGGTAGCTTTTCAGAGGGCACATCCCTTTCCGCGCATAATTCTTCGCTGAGTGAGCGAGCGGCGCACTGCAGCTTCAGCGACTTTTACCCGCACTCAAACCTGCGCACTTTGCAGAGTGTAACAGGAGTTATCACCCAAGGACTAAGTTTCTGTGCTTGTTGGCTATTCCTGGCTAGTGCTTCAACCAACATATTCTGAATAATATTAGCCTGAAGGCCATTTCTGGAGTAAGTTGCAGTGTTTCCCATTACGGGAAGCTACTTTCGCTGTTGGCTTAAACATATCCCGACAATATGGCCCCCTTTTTAATGTTTTTGACACAAAGAAGTAACCGATGTAGAATCAACCAGGCTTGCTACGCTTTGTCTGCAGATTGCGGGACTTGGAGGTCCCGGCGTGCCTGACCAGCCTAATATTCGAACTGGGCCGCTTCACTGGAACCACCTTTCTAGGCAGAAATCGCATTACTGAGTATTTAAGGGAATATGTAAAGACATGATGAGAACGCAAATAATGGCACATTTAAGGTTGAGCTACGAAAAAGGGCTCTTGGGCTTATGCTAGACGTACTACAAATTAACGCCTCATGCAAATGCGCTGAATTGGAGCTGACCTTAGGTAGCTCCAACTCTTCAAAATTCAAAATAGAACCCACTACAACTCAGAAGCATCATATGGAGTCTCAATTAGTTCCTTACGGTCTATGATCGGAAATTCAATATTTAAAACCTTGAAATGCATGCACTCATGTATAGATCATGCAAAGCGCGGAGTTAGACCCATGAAAGTGACGTAAAGTAAAGAGGGTTTCCATGCATAAGATTATGCTCTGCACGAAACTAACCCCCGATGGATGCAAGTCCTTTAATTTAGAAGTAATATGCTATACAAAGGGCATAGCTAGTAGAGCACAAAATTAAGAACAGTTGCGTTAAAGTTCGTGATATAGGAGATCTTCTTCTCTTGAAGAGGATGCGTAGCCTCTGAGGCGGCCGACAGCCCAGACACTCAGAATGGATAAGGAAAAGTAGAAGAGTCAGAGAAAGGAGCAACTGGAATTCCGGATAAATTAGAAAACGCAAAAGGAGGCGAACCAGCTTGGCTTGCGAGGATGAAAGTTTCAGAGGTCCTCAGACTCTCCTGCCTGCTGCTGCCACATAAAACTCGCAAAAATGTTAAACATTAGAGGCAATGTCCTCTGATAGTTATTTTTGTGCACAGATATTGGGGTACATGCGTGAAACAGAAACTCAAAGACAAAGGAGTCCGCAGCGGTGGACGCCCAGATATGCATGCTGAAAAGAATGTAAAGCCGTGGAGAAACATTCCCTCCACAAAATATATTTTGAGAATACACACTTGCACACAACTTTCATTCTGATTGCATCCAAGCTAAATGCATGCAAATGCCCCGGGCTTAAGAGGCGGTTGCCAGCCGTCGAAGCGACTTGCCGCTCTTCGACAACCACGGGGATGGAGGCCTCGTGTTCCCTTCGCATTTTATTTCAAAAAAGAATTTAAGAAGTAAAATTGCGAATTGCGCGAAAGAAGGGAAATATAATTTGTCCATGAGGGCCATTACCGTTTTCCCGCCACCACTCCTGGATTCCGGACTCTCACAATTTAAAAACAGGAGCCATTTCATTTCTTTCTGAGCAAATAATATGAAATTTATTTCTGGCTTTTATGGGGCCGCTCCGTAACTAAAGGCGCTACCCTCGCGTGTTATGAATCCCTAAACTCGTGGCCCTTTGTTTTTGTGAGTGTCCTAATTAGACGTTTACCACATGATTCGGAGCCCCTTTTACGCGAGTAGCAAGAAGAATTCTGTCAAGCATTTGTGCAATAAGGCTCTTTAGCAGTGCATAATAGGCGCACTTTATCACAAGCTGTGTAGCGTGCAGCATGTGCAGCTAAAACGGTCTTGACCGCTTCTATCTTGCATGGAAACGCATTTGAATTAAATGCATTTATCTTATAATCCCAACACTGCTCCCCACTCAATATAATTTCGTCTAGGGCTGCTGGTCAGGCTATGGAGTCCAACGGATTTGTGCAAATACTCATCTATTATATCTTTTTGTGAACTCGCGACAAATCCATGGGAATCTGAGGCGCAGTGAAGCCAAAATGAACTTCGCAGAACCCTCAAAAACAGCAAAAATATCCACCATTCTTTTGCTGCTCAGGGGCCTCGAGCAGCACCTCGAAAACCTCCAGAGGGGCCTCAAAGCTGAACTAAATAAACTGAACTAGACCCTCTTGGGGGCCCCCAGGCCAAAGAAAACCAGCGCAGCTCCCAGAAGCCACCGAACGGGGGTTTTGCTGCAGCAGCTGGGCAGCTCCTGCTGCAGCGGCAGTGCTGCAGCAGATTCTTTTTTGCTGCTTTTGGGGGCCCCACAGACACAATTGGGGATATTAGAGGGACAAAAGAACGGCAAAGTCCCCGCTAGATAAAGCTCTGAGGGCTCGCAGCTAAACCCCAAATATCTGCAGCCACGCCTAGGCAGGGGCCCCCGTTGCTGCTGCAGCTTCTTCAGCTCGCCTGGGGGTGGCGAGAAGCTTCAGTGCCACTTCAGCGCCACTTTGGCCCCCTTTAGAGTCGCCAGAGTCTCTAAATGAAATGCTTAGCCCCACAAATTTGCATTAAAGGCGAAAAAATGCATAAAAGTGAGCAAAGAATGCATTAAAATGCACAGGAAGGCACTTACCAAGTGGCCGTTTGCGCGTGTCAGAGAAGAACACTAGAATAGGGGCCCCCAGGACCTCAAGGGGGCCCCCCGCGCAGCGCAGACACTCTGAGGGCCTTTTGCTGCGGCAGCAAAGGCAAATAGATTTGTGCAGCAGTCCTGTTTAGCTATAAATTTGGCTGCTAGGCAATTTTCCCAGTGAAGACTGTACCCCCCTATCTGAAGATGTAGTAATTTTGAAGCAGCAGCAGCGGCCCTGGCCCTATAAATTGGGAAACCTCATTTAAAACTGCAGGAATGTCTATTTTAATGCCTTTTTGAGGCACACTATCTTTTGAATGCGGCAGAAAAACCCTAGAGGGGCCCTATAGGGCCTCAGGCGCACCCAGCGACGCCTGGGGTGCTTTGGGGGTGTCTGCTGCTGCTGCTGCTGCTGATTGAGGGGAGAAGCGACTTTTTCTTCGGAATTTGATTTAAATAAAATAATAAAAACGAAGAAATAACAAAGGGAGACGCGAGAAAGAAGACAGACACAATCCAAACTGCCCGGGGGCCCCACAGGCCGCCGCTGCAGCCTTCTGGGCTTCGCCAGCCGCGCTGGGGCATCGACTTGCTGCTGGGAACGCAGCGGGCGCGTCTTTGCTTCTAAAGTTTGGAAGTTTGGAATTAAATAAAAGCTTTTAAAGTTAAAAAACGCAAAAAGTCGTTTGAAAGGTTTGCTGCAGCGAAGTCGGCCCCCTGGGCTTCCGGTGCTGCAGCTGGCGGGCTGGGGCCCTCCGCCGTGGCTGCTTCGTCTCTGTCTTGCTGCGGACAAAAAGGGTTTAAAGGGTTTAAAACCCTTTTCTTTGTTTGAAAATTAAAAGGGTTTAAGGGTTTTTCGTTTGCCTTTCTGCTGCTTCAGAGGCAGCGACGCCTCGAGGCCTCTGGCGCGCTGCGTCGTCCCGAGGGTTTAGGGTTTCGGTTCCCGGTTTTCGGGCTTAGGGCTTGGGGTTTAGGGTTTAGGGTTTAGGGTTTAGGGTTTGGGGCTTACGCTAGGCAAGATGGGGGCCACTCGCGGGTCGCGGCGGCCCTCTCGGCTCCTGCTGCTGCTCTTGGCGCTGCTTTTCGCCCTTTCGGTGTCTGCTGCTGCTGCTGCTGCTGCTACGAAGCCAGCAGCAGCAGCAGAGCCCTCAGAAGCAGCAGCAGAGCAGCAGGAGGCAAACGAAGCAGCAGCAGCAAAGGATGAGGAGCCCGCCTGCACTACAGGCCTGAGAGATGCGCTGAACGCGGCCATCGCTGAGATGCACAGTGCGTGTTTCGAGCAGCAGGGTTTAGGGTTTAGGGTTTAGGGTTTAGGGTTTAGGGTTTGTGTCCCGCACTTCGCGCGTGGCCGCCAGCACCGTGGCGCCGTGCCTTCTTCCCGCGGGCTCGAGTAAGCGCTCAGGCCTCAGCCCTCCGGGTTTAGGGTTTAGGGTTTAGGGTTTAGGGTTTAGGGTTTAGGGTTTAGGGTTTGCTGCTGCAGCGGAGCACTACATGGCGAACGAGCTGCTGAGCCGCTACAAGCGGGTGCCCTACGTGCCGCTGCTGGCCTGCCCGCTGCTGCAAACCCCCGAGGGTTTGTGGCCTTCTTTGGGGTCTTTGCATCCTTCGGATTTGCTGCTGCAGGTGCTGCACAGGGGCGTGCTGCGCGTGGCCACTTACGGGGTGCCCCCGCAGCAGCAGCAGCAGCAGCAGCAGCAGCAGCAGCAGCAGCAGCAGCAGCCGGAGCAGCACCCGGACGGGCCCCACAGGGCCTACAGGGGCTTCGACTGGGGAGAAGAAGCCGACTACTCCAAGGACCCACCCAAGGGTTAGCCATCCCTAAGGGTTTAGGGTTTAGGGTTTAGGGTTTAGGGTTTAGGGTTTAGGGTTTGCGTCCGTTCGAGGGGCTTTTCGCGAGCCAGCTGCATCCTTTAGTTCCCCTTTCGCGCTGCAGTCCTCCCCCAGACCTGGAGGCCCCTCGTTCAGGGTTCAGGGCCTAGGGTTTAGGGTTTAGGGTTTAGGGTTTAGGGTTTAGGGTTTGGGTGTGTGCGCGGCAGGGTTTTTCCCGGACTACCTGCGTCGGCTGGCCGCGGTGTTGGGCGCGCACTACGGCCGCGAGGTGTCTGTACACTACAATTACTACACCTCCGGGGCTGCATGTTTGCAATCCGTTTTAATTGGAGAAACTGACATGACAGATATATACTTTTTGCAGTCCATGCCCGACGATGAGTCTTTGCTGCAGTTCTCTCTCGCGGGGGGGGCCCCCAAGCCGCTGCCTGCAGCGGAGGGGCTTTCCCAGGGTCCAGGGGGGCCCCCGGGGGCCCCCCAGGGGGCCCCCCAGGACCCCCAGGGGGCCCCCCAGGCCGCCGGGGGGGCCCCCGGGGGGCCCCCCACCCCGGGGGGGGCCCCCCAGGGGGCCCCCCTGGGGCCCCCCGCTGTGGGGGGCCCCCCGGGGCCCCCGGGGGGCCCCAAAAAGGGTCTTATGGGGGCCTACTTTTACCGAACTTGCCCCGTTGTGGGGGCGAGCAATGTGTTTGTGACTCGGAGTTCTTTGAAGTTCAAATCTTTGCAAGAAGTGGCGGCTTATATTCGAAGACACCCCAGCAGCAACACTGTGGCTTTCTTGACTGCAGCAAACTACCGAACTGTGGCTTTTTTGCTGCCTCCCAACACCCCCGTCGTCGTGATGCCCAGTGAGTCCTCCAAACCCTTTTTTAGGGTTTGGGGTTTGGGAGCGCTTTCGAGGGTTTGCCGGGCTCGGGAGGACTGGGGGTTTGAGGGTTTAGGGGGGCGAATTAGGGTTTATTAGATTGGGTTTGGGGAGCTAATTAGGGTTTAATGGGGTTTATTAGGGTTTATTAGGGTTTATTAGGGTTTAGTAGGGTTTGGTGGGGTCTGCTAGGGTTTGGAGTGTAGGGTTTGGTGGTCACTAAGGAGCGGGCAGCAGGAAGTCGAGGGTTTAGGGTTTGAAAACCACAGTTAGGGTTTTCGAGGGGTTTTAAGGGTTTTAGGGTTTCCGAGGGTTTAAGGGTTTCCGAGGGTTTTCAAAACAAGCCCGTCGAAGCCCTTTCAAACCCTTCCAAACCTTCCCTGCCTTTCCCAGACCCCCCTGTCAAGGGTTTAGGGTTTAGGGTTTAGGGTTTAGGGTTTAGGGTTTAGGGTTCCCTTTAGGGTTTAGCTGCAGCGCCGAGCCCGCCTCCAAAACCCACCCGGACTGGGTCCTGCCGCTCCCCGCCCGTGCAGACGCAGGGTCTAGGGTTAATTGCCTAGGGTTTAGGGTTTAGGGTTTAGGGTTTAGGGTTTGTGCGTTTGCTGCAGAGGCCGCAGCGCTTGCTGCAGTGCGTGGGGGGCAGCTGCTGGGGCTGCTGCTGACTGGCTCGCTGCAGCCCGAAGAAGCTGTGGGGCTGCATGCGCTCAAAACGAAAGTCTTTTCATCTGTGGGGTCTTGGCTGCGTCGCACTGACACGGCGCGTTGTTTGGCCCACCGCTTCCGCACGGACTTGGCTGCGCTGCGGCCTCGCGCTGTTGCTGCTGCTGCTGCAGCGCAGCAGCAGCAGCAGCAGCAGCAGCCGCTGCAGGCTGCTGCAGCAGAGCAGAGCCCGCACGCTGCAGCCGCCGCGGCAGCCGCGCTCGCGGTGTTCGCCGCGCTGCTCCTCGGCTGAACAGCGGCGAGACCGCCTGCTGCTGCTCCTGCTGCTGCTGCTGCTGCTGCTGCTGCTG
>NW_013655253.1:26944-29444 GCF_000499385.1 Eimeria necatrix
TGCTGCTCCTCTTGGCGCTTTTGCTTCTGCTGCTCCTGTCGCTCCTGCTTCTCCTGCTGCTTTTCCGGCTGTTCCTGTTGCTGCTGCTGCTGCTGCTGCTGACTCGTGTCGCTCTGCTGCTGCTGCGTCGTTTTTGAGGCCGGCGAACGCTCTTGGTTTGGCCTTGGCTCCACGTCCCCGCTGTGCTGCTGCTGCTGCTGCTGCTGCTGCTGCTGCTGCTGCTGGCGGGGGGGGCCCCTGTTTGAGCTTCTGAAGCGGTCGGGGCCCCTGGGGGGCCCCTGCAGATTAACAGGAAGGGGGAGGGGCCCCCCTCCAGGGTAAGTGGTGCCGATGATTCGGTAAGAAGCAGCAGCAGCAGCAGCAGCAGCAGCAGCAAGCTGGTGCTGGGAAGGCGAGCCAGCAGCAGCAGCAGCAGCAACAGCAGCAGCAGCAGCAGGGTCCCCGTAAGGAGCTATGTCCCCCAGGTACTGCTGGTGAAGACAAAACTGCTGCCGCAGCAACTCAGCCTGGTGGGGATAATGTAAGGGGTCCCAGTCAGTGTGGGGCCCCACAAGGCTGAGGTGCCTCTGTTCTGCTGCAGCAGCAGCAGCAGCAGCAGCAGCAGCTGTTGCTGCGAAGTAGCGGGCTGCTGCTGTGCCTGGAGGAGCAGCAAAAGCAGCAGGGTGGAAGGGAGGCAGCAAAAAGCTTTCTCGAGGGGCCCTTTTGCTGCTGCTGGGCCCCATGGGTCTGCCCCGCAGCGGATGTCTGCTGTAGTAAGGCAGAGGCCGTCCTGCTGCTGCTGCTGCTGCTGCTGCTGCTGCTGCTGCTGCTGCTGCTGCTGCTGCTGCAGGGCCTTCACGGGAAGCGCTGCGACGCCAGTGATTACCGTCTGCTGCAGCGGCGGCAACGACAGCAGCAGCAGCAACAGCAGCAGCAGCAGCAACAGCAGCAGCAGCAGCAGCAGAAAATTGTGGAAAACAAACGTAGTCTCGATAACTTAAAAATTAGAAATTGAGAACTTTAAATAATTTAAGTGTCTATTTTCACTTATTTTTTATTCGTCTTATTTATTTCCATTTTTAATTTAAATCCAGTTAAGTCCATCTTTAAATTTAATTTTTTAATTTCTTGCCCCGTTTGCTTCTGCTGCTGCAGTGCAGCAGCAGCAGCAGCAGCAGCAAAAAGACAACAAATTGCATTTAAAAGCTTTTTATCTTACTTCTAGGACTTGCATTTATTTCATCATTTAAAGAAAATAAAATTGAAATAAAATAAAATAAAATTGAACTAAAATAAAATAAAATAAAATTGCATTTAAATAAAATAAAATAAAATAAAAAACAAAAAGTGCCAGCCACCTCTTTGGCCCTTCAGGTGTATGTACAGCTTGTTCACATTTATTGCCAGTTAAAAAATTAAAAATAAAATTCATTTTTATTTTTTTGATATTTGTTTGCTGCTGCTGCATGCAAAGTGGCTTTAGTTGTTTTAAATCGAGAAGCAATTAAATAAACATTTAATTAAATAATTAAACAACAATTAAATAATTTAAAAATAATTAAAAATAAATTAAATATTAATTAAATAAATAATTAAATGATAATTAGATGAAGAGTTTGCACGCGCGAAAACAAATGCAGTCTATGAAGCACAAAGGGCTGAACTGCTGCTTCTTTGCTGCTGCTGCTTCGTTGCTGCTGCTGCTGCTTTCCTGCTGCTGCTGCTGCTTTGCTGCTGCTGCTGCTGCTTTGCTGCTGCTGCTTCTTACCGTGTTCTCCCATGTGCTGCTGCTGCTGCTGCGAAGACCACGACGCTCGCTGCTGCTGCCGATTGCCTGCAGCTTCCTTTTCCTGTGGGCTGCCACGGCCACGATTGCTGCTGCTGCTGCTGCTGCTGCTGCTGCTGCTGCTGCTGCTGCTGCTGGGGCGACTGGCAGCTTGGCTTGGCTCTGCAGGAGAGCTATCGGCAAGACGTCTGCGTCCACCTGTTTTGCTGGCAGCAAAACCGTGCTGCTGCTGCTGCTGCTGCTGCTGCTGCTGCTGCTGCTGCGGGGCCACAAGAGACCTCACCAAGAAGCTGCTGCTGCTGCTGGGGCTGCGCTGCTGCTGTGGATGAATTCTTCGGCTGCTGCTGGCAGCGCTGCTGCAGCAAAAGGACATTTCCAGCAGCAAAGCCGCAGCAGCCTCAGAAAGCAGCCAGCAGCAGCAGCAAAAGCACCAGAAGCAGCAGCAGCCACAGCAACAACAGCAGCAACAGAAATCGCACCAACAACGCCAGCAGCAGTTATGCCGGCAGCAAAGCAGCAGCGGCAACCGCAGCAGCAACACCAGCAGCACTAACACAAGCAGCAGCAGGAACACAAACAGCAGCAACAGCAGCAACAGCAGCAGCAGCAGCAGCAGCAGCAGCAGCAGCAGCAGGTTACCTGCTGTTGGAGTTTTTCGGTCCTCTCATTGCCACAGCTTTGCCCAAAGAAGGCCAGTGAGCTTCTGCGTCTCCTGCTGAAGCTGGCGAAACTGCT
>NW_013655253.1:34444-39444 GCF_000499385.1 Eimeria necatrix
CTGCTGCTGCTGCAGGCTGTTTTTTCAACGCAGCAGCAGCAGCAGCAGCAGCGAAAACAGCAGCAGCGAAAACAGCAGCAGCAGCAGCAGCCCACACGACACCCGCCTGCTGCTGCTGCAGGCTGTTTTTTCAACGCAGCAGCAGCAGCAGCAGCAGCAGCGAAAACAGCAGCAGCAGCAGCAGCAGCAGCAGCAGCAGCAGCTTTTGAAAGCCCGTCTCGCGAGCCACGGAGAGGACTAAGGGGGGGAACAAAGCAGCAAATTGGAAAAGAAATTGAAGAATAAAAGTTTGGGAAAGCAGCAGCAGCAAACTGGAAAGCAGCAGCAGCAAACTGGAAAAGAAATTGAAGAAAAAAAGTTTTGGAATTTTGAAAGAAAAGAAAAAGCAGTTCGGGAGGCTTGAGGTGTACAGACAGCTCGCGGCTCAGCGCCTTCCGCCCTTCTTGCGGGTGCTGCAGCGCAGGGGCAGAAGTGGCTCAAAAAGCCGTCAAATTTCGCGTTTTGAAGCGCAATTTGTTGAAATTAATTAAATTAAATTAAATTAAATTAAATTAAATTAATTTAAACCAAAATTAACGCAATTTGGCGAACTATTTCCGCTTTTCGGCTCACATTGCCCGCATTGCGCCCTCGTCCGTCGCCGCCTTCGTCTTCGCCGTGGTCGGCCCGCTGTCGCGGAAGCCGGTGACCGCTTCTGCAATTCCTGCGGAAAAGGCGGAAAAAAGCGCGAAAAAAAGAATTAAATAAATAAAATAAAATAAATGGAAATTAAATGAATTAAAATGAACCCCAAAAGTCCTTTTTCCGCGAAAATCCGACCCGAACGCGCCCCCGCGCCGCCGCCGCTCAGGTGTATCGACACCTCCTGCTGCAGCAGCAGCAGCAGCAGCAGCAGCAGCAGCAGCTAGCCACTCAAACTTCTCACCTGGAGCTACAGCGCCTTGAGCGCCTCCTCTGAGGCATTCTTTTCGCTTTCTGAGCATTTTCTTGTAGCCGCTTCTGGTGTACGTACACCCCAGCGGACGCAGCAGCAGCAGCAGCAGCAGCAGCGCGGGCGGCAGCAGCACAGCAAAGGCAGCAGCAGCACGAGCGCCTTTCGGTTTGTCTTGCGGCCCCAAACTCACACCATTGAAGCCAACTTTGGTTTTTATTTATTCTTTTTATTTTCGAAATACTTTTGCTGCTTTAAAGGCAAATAAAAGGGCATTTAGTGCAGCAGCTGCTGCAGCCACAGCCTCACAGCCAAGCCAGCAGCAGCAGCAACGTAAACAGCAGCTACCCAAGCAGCAGCAGCAGCAGCAGCAAATACACTTGCAGCAGCAGCAGTAGTAGCAAAACCACGACAAGCAGCAACGAGTACACCTGCAGCAGCAGCTGTACGTGCACCAGCAGCAGCTAATACAGCAGCAGCAGCAGCAGCAGCAGCACCGGCGAATACACCGGCAGCAGCAGCACGCACAAAACAGCAGCAGCAGCAAATACACCACCAGCAACAGCAAACATATCGGCAGCAACATCGGCAAATACAGCAGCAGCAGCAGCAGCAGCAGCAAATACACCAGCGCCACGAGCAGCACATCCACCACCAAGAGCGGCACCAAGTACACCAGCAGCAGCAGCAGCAAATGCAGCAGCAGCAGCAGCAGCAAATACAGCAGCAGCAGCAGCAGCAAATACTCACCGTTCATGCTTGGGTTTCCACCTTTCTGGGTCTGGGGGCATTTGGGGTTTGCTGGGGTCCCAGCCTTTGGGGTATTTGATTTTTTTTCTTTTCTTTTTCTTGTCTGCTGCTGGCTTCCCCGCTGCTGCTGCTGCTGCTGCTGCTGCTGCAGCAGGGGCCCTTCTGCTGCTGGGAGGCAGCAGCTGCTTCTCCACATCTTCGCTGTCGAATAAATCCAAAGACATCGGCAGCCAGCGCATGAGGCGGTGTACGTACACCTGAGCGCTGGGCAGGTTGAGTCTGGCGAGAGCTTCTGCCAGCGTCAGGGTGGCTCGCAGTTCTGCTGCTGCTGCTGCTGCTGCTGCTGCGGGCTGCTGCTGCTGCTGCTGCTGCTGCTGCTGCTGCTGCAGCCGCTGCAAGGCCGCCTCGCTCTGAGCTGCTGCGTATTCCCACCGAGACAGCGAAGAGGCTATTTCTGCTGCTGTCAAACAGAGGTCCACGTAAGCAGCAGCGCTGCCCTGCAGCAGCAGCAGCAGCAGCAGCAGCAGCAGCAAGATGCAGCAGCAGCAGCAGCACCGCCCGGACCAAGTCCCGCACAGAAAGAACAGAAGAAGAAGGATGCGCAGAGGCCCACCACCCCTCACATACACGCTGCAGCAGCTGCAGGAGCTGCAGCTGCAGCAGCTGCAGCAGCAGCAGCAGCAGCAGCTGCTGCAGCTGCCGCTGCTCACTGTGCGCAAGACTACTCTGCCATATCGCCTAGCACACGGGCTAACAACCCAAGCAGTCGCAGCAGCAGAACAGTACTACTGGCTGCAGCAGCTGCAGCAGCAGCAGCAGCGAGAACTGCAGCAGCTGCGAGAGCAGCAGCTACTGCAGCAGCAGCAGCTGCTGCTGCAACATCAGCTGCTGCAACAACAGCAGCTGCAGCAGAAGCCCCAACGACGGAAAAGGAGAACGCGCTACTGGAGGCGAAGACGGCAGCAGCGGCAGCAGCAGCAGCAGCAGCAGCAGCAAGAAGGGGGCCAGCTACAGCAGCAAGACAACCGACACCAGAAACGACTGCAGCAGAAACGTCGCCAGCAGCAGCAGCGGAGGCGAAGACGGCAGCAGCAGCAGCAGCAGCTACGGCAGCAGCAGCAGCAGGACGAGTGGTATGAGGACCAGCGGGAGCAGCAGCTGCTGCGGGAGCAGCAGCAGCAACGGCAGCAGCAGCAGCAGGAGGAAGAAGGCAGAGACAGAACACAGCTGCCGCCTATTGACCGCGAGCAGCTGCTGCTGCTGCTGGGGCCGCGGCAGCAGCAGCTGCTGCTGCGCCTCAGCAGCAGCAGCGCAACCAGCAGCAAAGTGCTCGAAGTGCTTAGCATGTCAGATGAACAAGCTCGGAACCAGCTGGCAGCAGCAGTTGCAACAGCAGCAGCAGCAGCAGCAGCAGCAACGGGAGCAGCAGCAGACGCGCTCGACGTCGGGCCCCAGCTGCCTCCCTCCGCCGCTGCTGCAGCAGCAGCAGCCGCAGCAACAGCAGCAGCAAGAGCCACGCGACACATCGCAGCAGCAGCAATACCCGCAGCAGCAGCAGCAGAAATCATAACTACGCTGTGGCCCCCTGAAGAAGCAGCAGCAGTAACAGCAGCAGTCACTGTTGCAATAGCAGCAGCAGCAGCAGCAGCAAACGGCTTCTCTGCAGCAGCAAGAGCAGCAGCACGCGCCACGCAACGCGGCTCCCCAGAAGCCACTGCGGAAGCCCAACTAGCAGCAGCAGCAGCAGCAGCACTTAGCCAAGCAGCAGCAAAAAGCATTTTGCGCATCAACAGCCTCGTTTGTGTCAGTGACAGAAGCAGCAGCAGCAGCAGCAGCAGAAGCAGCAGCAGAAGCAGCATCAACTCCGCTGACTTCGCCTAGCTCCTCACAGCCAATAGACTCCGCAGCCACAGAGCGGCAGCAGCAGCAGCAGCAGCAGCAGCAGCAGCAGCAACAGCAGCAGCAGCAGCAACAGCAGCAGCAGCAACAGCAGCAGCAGCAGCAGCAGCAGCAAGTATTACCTGAGTTTCCTCCAGAGCTCTTCTCTGCAGATCTAGAGAAGCTAAAACGCCTTCGACATCTCCAGCTTGCTGCTGCAGCTCAGCAGCAGCAGACAGCAGCGCTAGGTACTCCCTGCTGCTGCCCTGCTGCTGCTGCTGCTGCTGCTGCAGGTGCTGCAACAGCTGCTGCTGCACGTCCCGCAGCAAAGTGCGGAAGCCCTGGCGGTTGCCTTGCTGCAGCAGCAGCGCCAGCCGACATATCTGCAGCTGCAGCCGCTGCGTTGCTGCTGCTGCTGCTGCTGCAGTGTTGCTGCTGCTGCTGCTGCTGCTGAGCGCTGGCGAGCTCAGCAGCAGCTTCAGCAGCTCGTCTGCTTTTGTTGGCCGCGATGCAGCAAACTGAACAACAAATAAATAAAATAAAAATAATAAATAAATAAATAAATATTAAACTAAATAATAAATAATTATTATATTAATTAGGAAGCAGAAGCATTTAAGAAGAAACAAGTCCACTAGCACAGCAGTTGCCGCCGCAAACCCTTTTTCAGGGTTTATATCTCATAGTTAAGCAGCAGCAGCAGCAACAAAGAGCAGCAGCAGCAACAAAGAGCATCAGCAGCAACAAAGAGCAGCAGCAGCAACAAAGAGCAGCAGCAGCAACAAAGAGCAGCAGCAGCTGCTGCAGTTGCTGCACCTGTGCTGCTGCCTTCAGCCGCAACAAAGAAACTGAACTTCCAAAGCGAGAAGTCAGCGACGCCAAGACACGGCGGCACTCCTCCACCTGCAGCAGCAGCAGCAGCAGCAGCAGCAGCAGCACAAGCAGCAGCAGCAGTGCGAGAATTGGGGACTTTGGCAGCAGAGGGCCGCTGCTGCGCGAAGTAAGTGCAGCAGCAGCACCACCAACTCAGGCAACTGCAGCATCCAACACCTCTGCTGCAATATAGCAGCAACAGCAGCAGCAGCAGCAGCAGCAGCAGCAACAGCAGCAGCAGCAACAGCCCACGCTGCGCCTACCCGTCCGCCCTTCAGAAGGCCTATGCACCGATTGACTCCAATGCCCAAAGCCTGCAGCAGACACGCAGCAGCAGCAGCAGCAACTGCTGCAGCAGCAAACACGAGGCGCAGCAGCAGCAGCAAGAGCAGCAGCAGCAAGAGCAGCAGCAGCAAGAGCAGCAGCAGCAGCAGCAACTGCACCTGCGGGACAGTGAGTTTGCGTTCCAGTGTCTCTGTTGCTCCTTTTGTGGCTCTTCTTATAAGAACATCCAAATCGTGCTGCTGCTGCTGCTGCTGCTGCTGCTGCTGCTGCTGCTGCTGCTGCT
>NW_013655254.1:0-1292 GCF_000499385.1 Eimeria necatrix
CCGGCAAGTTTCCTTGTTCCGTAGGTCCAGAAATTCCAGCATCCCCGCGGGCGGATTTCAGGGAGGGCATGGCAGTATTCCAACAATCTAGCAATGCATGTGTTCATCGTGAGATTTTCGCTGAAATGTAGCATCTGTATCGGTGAAATTTGCTTGCTACACTGGCAACGATTATCTAGAGAGAACGGCGCTTCCTATTCGGCGCGTAAGGATGAGCTCCCTGCTCTCAGCTTGATAAGAGAGCACTGCGTCTAGTCCGCAGTTTGCAGCCTGCCTTTCACCAAGCATTACATGCTAGAAGCTGGGTTTCGCTCAAGCGATTGACGTTTGCAGAAGCAACCTCACGGAATATTCATTTCCTATTAGCGCAGGCGATTGTGTCGTTTCAGGGCCAGGTAAAGCTTCCCGTTGATGTAAAATTGATAATTAACTCTGCGACATCCTTGACAAAAATTCTAGGCAGTGGTGCCGAAGATTGTCCACATGCGTTTGCAGACTGAGACCAAACAAACCGGTGTGCTTTAGACTCAGTGGAGAATGCCACAAGGCAGATAAGACGGTAGCATAATACCGTTAAGAAAGCCGTTAACTTCATAGACCAACGTTGCTTCCCTTGCTGCGTGGAGCGCTTTCTACTTTGCGGAAAGTTGGAATGCGATCGGGCCTGTGTAGTCTTCCGGAAGGCTCATCAACTCTTCAATGCCTTTTTAGCATTGTTGCTACTACAGCTTCCTACGCCAAACTCCACGCAAAGTAGACACCCTCCCTTGTCGTTTTCTTTTCTGCGCAAGAGTCACTCACGGGACTGCGATTTCAGGCGTTGGGTCAGCAGCCAGAATTTTTAGTGTCGTACTGGCGAGGAAAGCCTGGCCTGTAGCCTTAAAAGGCGTGTTGTGGAATAATTTTGCCACGTCTGTTGCCGATGTAGCGCCCGTAAATATCTGAATGGTTTCCATGCTTTGCTTGCAGAGACTTTTACAGGCCACAGTTAGCAGCCTGCCAAAGGGCTTGCTTCACAATACTTTTCCACGTATCACAATATTATACCATGGCGCAAGGCATTGGAATATCAATGCACTTCGAAGCGTCTGATTTTCTGCTTCATGCAGACCTTTGGAACATCGTGGCTCTGTGCAAAGACTAAAGCAGGGAAATGGTAAGATAGCGAAGTGCATGAACATAGTATCAAACTGTGGAGTGTCAAGGAGGCGCTTGGTAATGTCAATGCAAACTTGGTAATGCTCAGTAATTGGAAAGACGTAGAATCAAGGTAAAAATTTCCACACGCCCAG
>NW_013655254.1:1392-3201 GCF_000499385.1 Eimeria necatrix
AAATGTCAATGCAACTTTAGTAATGCTCAGTAATTGGAAATGCGTAAAATCAAGGTAAAAATTTCCACACGCCCAGCGGGAAGGATTCAAAGTGCTAGCCCAGGGAAACTGACGGACTCACATCTTTTCATTCTAGCCCCGGCACTGCTACTCCCAACCTTGTTTCTTCCTTAATATTCCTTTGCAATATTTTTGATCAGGTATCAGTATGAGCGCAGCAGCTGTATCACATACTACTGTAGCTCATGGCTTCCTGAAGTTTTCGATTTGTTGGTGCCTAATGCAATTGTGTTTTCGGCCTAGGTGAGTTTCTTGAAGTAATGAACCACGGGGAGAGCTCTGCGGCTTTACAAATATACCACGCGAAATAAATGACTGCATAATGCCACGTACGTCAGTGCATTGTGAGACCTTGTACGCTGGCCCGCATTACCACGCGTGCAAACATGTTGCCATTAGAAGGCGCCACAATGGCTGCATCAATTTCACAACATTGAATCGTTCCCTGTTTGTTGCACACTTAGCCCGTGCAGTTATTCAACAAGGGCACAGTCTGAATTTCCCCTGGTGGTACTCCTTTTCTTTAGGTCGTTTGAAACTACAAGACACAGTGAAAAATAAATCTACACGAACAGGTACGCCTTCAAAAAGCGCTGCTTGACGGCACGGCTTTTGCGTCACCCGCGCAAATCTTTCACGGATTGTAAAGGAAAACTGCCACCGGCCTCAAAAAAAACCGACACCGCCTTAGGCTTCACGCTAGCTCTTCTCCAAACGCCGGTTTCAAAGCGCTTGACGAGATTCGGATTTTGTGAGTTCGCTGTGGTTGTCTGCGAGCTGGAAGACCTTGACGGGAAGGTTCAATGCGAAATGCATGCCATTCCTGGAAGGTGTGTGAATGCTTTCTTTCGGTGCTGTTGCCAGTATTTGTGTTGACAGAAACTTCGCTTCTGTGAGTTGCGTGTGGCTCAGCAAGTATGTATTACTCTAGCCCATGCACCGAAGAGAAATTTGCGCAGTGCGTTCGACGCGCAGCGGGAGTGCAAAAGTGTGGGCCCAGTTTTCGTATCGCACTGCGGAATAGCTCACGTAGGCTAGATGGCTTCAACATGGTATATATGTTTTGAGCACTCAAAGTGTAGCAGCCCATGATGCGTTTATTGCCGTGAGCGTTAGAGATACGGAGATACATGGATGGAGATATGGCAGAACCAGCAGAACCAGGCGTTCACTGCGTCAGCATAGGACGTGCGGTTCATGTGTTTTATGGGAGACCCCGAGCACGGGGCCAGGGCAAACTCGACCATTCTGCATTTTCGGATGCACTTAGTGACGTAGTATTTTGTGGTGCAGGACGTGCGTGATTGAGCAGCGCCAAAGCAAAATACTTCGTTTCGTGGGCTTAAAGCGTTATGCGTTTGATGTACTTCTTCCGGGGAAGCGCAGGGCGTGTGAATACAGGTTGTGCAGTGATGAACTAACAAGGTTTTTTTCCCAGAAAGGCTAGAGATTGGGTGGAAAGGCGCGAGAGGTGGTCTCGAGCAGTAGCTGAAGTTGTGGAATGTGTTGCCTTGATCGTGCTGAAAGTATCCAAGACTTGCACTGCAACAGCAAGTGTGTAATGTTTTGGGAAATCGAGTATCGTGACGCAGTAAATCAGGAAGCGTAGTCTGAGGGCGCGTTGATACGGCAAGCGCAGCTTGAGCCAAGGAACGGGCGGCGCAGATCTTTCATTTGAAGGAATTTAATTTGGGTGCGCGAACGCGCTCGGCATTTGTCTCGGAGCGCTAGCATGCAGACTGCCTTGAT
>NW_013655255.1:0-933 GCF_000499385.1 Eimeria necatrix
GCAGAGTGTAGTAAGCCGTGAACTGAGAGCGGAGGCAAAGTAGGAGGTGGATCAAACCTAGGAGTTAGCCCGCCTGAAAGCGACTGTGGCGAAAGCTATTGATTGAAAAGGTAACTGGAAAGTTCCATTTTAGGGCCATATATGGGCTCAATCAACGCAAGATTAAGATGCAGGTTTATAGACTGCAGCTGGAAGCCTACGTGAATGACGACTTTGTGGCATACCCGTAAAGAGCAATAGCGAAGAAAAGAAAACATGCACTTCGCCGAGCGTTGGACACTCCAGGAGCTCTTTAGACAAGGGCTTGTTTTAGACATATAAACAGAGAACGCTTTGAACTTCCCGATTCGAGGCCACGCTCGTCTCCAACTACGCAGAAGGTGACAAGAATTCACCGTGGCCCCATGTCAAGCTTAAGTATACTCTGTTTGGTTGTGTCACCTCAGATTGGAGAAGAGGCGAATTGCCAACTTAGATGCTCGTCGTATCATGCAAACACTAATTTGTCTTTTCCACGTGTTGCACAAACACAGAACTGCATTTTCCGATACATCTCAGCGAGACACTGCAAATGTGCATACTGGGAGCAAACCAAGGGCGCGTAGCGCCTGATGTACACTTCACTAGGTAGAGAAAATGACACCCAAGAACACAACGCTGATGGAGCGTTCACCATATGCACTCTCACTGCAAAATATGAAACGACTTGCCGTAGTTAATCCTCGTATTCACTCATGACGAGTGCACGGAAAACTACACGCAGCGAGCAAATTAGCATTACTCTCTTATATATAGCCTTTAACACCCTCTGTGTGGGTCAGTTTTCGAGATCCTGTTGCAGTATGCTTTAGTCAGCAAAGCAGAACGAACTTGGTGCAAACACGTTAAACTTTTCCAGAAAACCATTGCATTCTCTCATTTTTGGAAACGTGT
>NW_013655255.1:1033-1480 GCF_000499385.1 Eimeria necatrix
TCTGCCTACGGACACACGAACGACCAGACCTAGTCAATAGCCTCACATTTGTTCATGCAACTACAGTTGTGGAAATGCTTTATACAGTTCGCCCAACACACTCGCTCCCGGTTCACGCTCCGCCGCCTATTTATGTCCCGTATCTGTTCACAGGTTACAAAAGAACAGCTTCCCAATCATATTTTTAATTTCGAAAACGTTCCAAAAGCCAGCGCTGTACCGTTGCCCAGTCACCTAGGTCCGTAGTTCGCTGTAGATACATCCGTTAGACCCGGGCCCACACGGTGGTCGATAAGTGCGTTTCCCCACTTGCGGGTCTCCAATCCCATTTGGGTCTGCCGTCCCGTCGTTCGATACGTATTAAAAAGGATTGCATGGTGCTGCTGCCTTCAGAAAGCATAGGAAACATTGCGCCCTATTCTCCGGACCCGCCTACAACGTCCCTTC
>NW_013655256.1:0-1719 GCF_000499385.1 Eimeria necatrix
TAAGGCATTAATATTGGCCTGGAACGTAGCGGGAGCACCCTTAAGGCCGAAAGGCGTCACGCGGTACTCGAATAATCCGACAACGGACCGGAAAGCCGTCTTCCAACGGTCTTCCTTAGCCATGCGTATTTGATGGAATCCTGCTTCAAGATCCAAGGTGGAAAAATACTTGGCGGCTCCCAGCAGCTCCCAAATGGTTTGGATGGGAAGTAGTGGAAAATCAGGGGCTATCGTAAGGACATTTAGAGCCTGGTAATTGACAACCATACGCATCTCCCGCTCCCCGGAGCCATCATCACGTTTGTCCACCATGATCGTAGGCAGGGACCTGTCCTGGGAGTTTTACAGATCATGGTCGAATAGCGTTAATGCGAGTGAAGTTTCGTTCACAGTTTGAGAGTTCAGGGTGTTGCTAAACAGCCGATTCACTGATGGAACTTCACCAGAGTTGCAAGCATTGTGCTATTTGCCTTTCTCTTTGTCTCGCACATTGCAACGCGAAACCCCAGTGTGCTGGAAGACCGAGAAAGGATCAGCCGAGCCATTAGGGCGGCCGTCCAAGCTAAAGGACTTAGTGGGACGCCAGGAAATCGAAAATCGTTCTGGGGGAACCCACGCTAACTGTTTTGAGTGTCAGGGTCGAGGACATCCGGCACGTGTCTGCCCTAGCAAAGGGGAACATACCAGACATCCGAGGCAAATCTGCAAGAAGTGCGGCAATGTCGGGCACTATGCTCGGGACTGCCCTACGTATGAACGAGGCCGGCCCGAGCAGGTGAACAAGGGCAGTAGAGCGCCCACCCGTCCTAGCACTGAGAAGACGGAGCGATCAAACGTGCGGGCCTAGGCGTGGTTGGAGACGAACGTTCTAGGCCGCGTAGCCATGGCAGAGGGATGATGCGTGCGGTAGCGACAGGCCCTAACGCGATTCCAGTCTCCCTTGAGTTGGGAAACCAACTCCTCCGCACTGCGGGAGGAGCTTGTAAGAGCGATGAGCGCGCGGAAGGGACTCTGCCGTTTTCGGAAACGCGGCGGGAGTCTGGGTCAACGTCGATCCTGAGTGAAGAGACTCCGGACGCGACGATGAATAGCAGCAGGAAGTCTGCAGAGACAACAGAAGACGGCTATAGGTCAGACGCGGCAGAGATTGTGCCACACTGGTGGAGGGAGACTTGCATGAAAGAGTCTAACGATCAAGGGGGAGCGTTGTGCTGTGCGGGTGCGACGGCTGTACTTCGTGTTGAGCTCGCAGGGAGTCCTTGTGAGGCCCTCTTGGACACTGGGGTTTCGAGAAGTTTCATTAGTCCTACATTAGTCGAACGACTGCAGCTGAAAGTGCGGAGACTACCAACAGAACATATGTTCACCATTGCTACAGGTGCACAATTACGCATTGATCGGGTAGTGACGGGATTGACGTTGTGGTGCGGACATACACGTTTTTCCGTGGACGATTTAGTTGGACCCGTTCCCTACGACTTAGTCTTGGGTTTGGATTGGCTGACGGAACACAAGGTGGCCTGGTACTTCCAGTCTGACAAACTCCGAACATATGTGAATGGCCAGTGGTGCGAGTTACCAGTCGTTCGGACTGATGAATCGACACTGCAAAGTGATAGTCCCACCGTAGTCCACCCACTGACCCCAGCAGAGCAAGCATACGAGATCTTGGCCAAACAAGTGGCGGGTATGTCAGCCGAGGAGGCAGCTGTATTCCTA
>NW_013655256.1:1819-2336 GCF_000499385.1 Eimeria necatrix
GCTCCCTTGCACGGTTTGCATCTCATACTGGCTTTGCCCGAAGCCGGTTCGGCAGTACCCCTAAGGCTCTCGGATGAATGGCAAGGCGCGCTTTGTTGCGCGTTGATAGGGAGTAAACCCACGCCCTCCGGCTGCCGTAGTCCTTTGGTCTCAATTGCCTCGGTGGCAGCGGAGAGTGACGAGGAGTCTCCCTGGCCTATGGCAAACCTCGAGCGCACTCTATTCGACGAATGGATAAATTCGACTCAGGCGCAGGATATTCCATGTGAGGTTGCCCAGGTGTTGCACGAGTATCGGGCGGTTTTTCCCTATACCTTACCTAAAGGCTTACCTCCGAAGCGCCCTCATGATCATCATATTCTCCTGGCGCCTGAAAAACTCCCAGCGAGATCTGCAATCTACCGTATGACCCCAGATCAGCTCACATTCCACAAACAGGAGATAGCCAAATTATCGGACAATGGTTGGATCGGACCGACCTATTCGCCTATTTGCTCTCCTACGATCATGGTGGACA
>NW_013655257.1:0-1374 GCF_000499385.1 Eimeria necatrix
TTGGCAGTTAGTCTGCCAGTGACTTCATTGTGGTGCAGTGCTGCATGGCTTTACACTTGTTGTTTGTGCAGGTGTCCCCATGGTCTGCCCACCGGTGATAGCATCACTTGCTAGGCTTTGTTGCTTGTTACAGATAGTGAGTGCATCTATAGCCAGTCGTGTTTACTGGCTGTTACTGAGCTGAGCGCGTTCGAAGCTCTGTTGTTGTCGGGATGCTGGTGTGCTGTTGCAGGTTAAGGGGTATGGTTGACGCAGCATGTTGCTCCTGGATTGCAGCAGCAACAGTATCGCAATAATTGCGCCGAGGGCGGCACTGTGTGACACGTTTTGTCGTTCTCAGGGAGGTTTACGCGAGGACGATGTCCAGTGTTCGTGAAAAACGTCAATTCCTTGTTGCTTTGACATCATTTGCTTGTTCTTCGGTCTCCATGATCTCTGTTGCCGGTGTCCTGCATGGCTTTTTATGTGCCAAGCAAATTGCGCGGTTTCAAGCATAATGCGTCGCTTAGCATTCATACATTACATTTGTCATAGCCCAGAAATAATCGTGTTTAATATCGGTAGCCCTCGTCTCCACGTTTTAAGGTTTATGTGTGTTTGCTGCTGAATTGCCTCTATCAGCCAAAAAATGCTTTGACTGATGCTGAGCTGATTAACATTAAATCGAAGCTATGTCGTTGAACTCTTTACCCGAACGCCAGTCACACAGGACCGCAAAGGGTCTTGATTGAATGTTTTCGCCAGTCTGTTGACGGGCCGATCCCCAAATTAAGATCTGTGCTGGTTGAAAATCGTGCGGCGGAAACTGGCGAACTAGCGCATGCGCGCAATGCATATTCAAACAAAGTCAGCTTCTCAAGATTCAACGGTGATTTCATGATTTTTTTCCCCGCTGTCAGGTACCTTGGAAAAATGGTAAAAGAAAGTTGACACTGTAAATAATATGCTGCCAGGAGCGTTACGGTGCAGCAAAACAGTTGGAAAATTTGAAAGTGCACAAACTCCATATCTAGTTAAACGGCCGTTTGTCTTAGGTTTTCTTATTCCATATCGTGGGTTTTTATTGTTGTTAGAGCCTTTGGAAAGCTAGAACGATGATTGCTGGCAAATATGTCTGTACATTTATTCCTTCATGACTTGGGCGCAGTGGTAAACACGCATTTCATGCATAACGAACATTTCCGACCCTGCGTTCCTCTAAACGTGCTTAATCGCCCTCCTGGGTGCTCGCCGAAGTGGAATTAGAACTCAGCAGTGCTCTCAGAGGATCATAAGGCGTATTATTCACAATGAAATAGAAAACGTTTTTTCTGGCGTGCGGAACTCAGATTGTGTGTTTGAACTTGAAGCTCGAGGGGCTGGGGTACTGTTTGC
>NW_013655257.1:1474-2283 GCF_000499385.1 Eimeria necatrix
AACCACGAGACACCAAAACACAAGTGACTGCTTTGTATCACGCTATAAAAGCGTGAATTTTTAAGTAATTTGCCTGCACGGTTTTGCAAAATACCTTTGAAGCATAACCTTCTTTAGGTGTCCACGTTGTGTCTGCCTCAGGTTGTGAGTTTTACTATAAGTCTCATTCCACGCACACTGGCACAGCAATGCCGATGGGCAGTTGTAAAAAGGTGACTTTACTATCCCTCCACAGCACAGATGAATGCCATCGAAAGATATGCTGATTTTTCGGACGACGACAAGGCTGCTCTTGACCTGCGGGGCTGAACAACTACAATTTCCAGGTGTTGTTTGCTACTTCAGCCTGTCGATTCCAACCTAAGATGCAGAACAGTGTGCTGGAGAACTCGTAGCGATGCCAAAATGCACGCTGAAACTATTCCACGCAGAAACATTGAAATCGTTTATCCCGACGGATTACGATGTGTGTGATGCTTGTGGGTTTTCCTGGATAACTGCGCCGATTGCGTAATTAAATTGGCATGCAGTGTTTTCTTGTTAGCGCTGCAAACTCACGATCATGCATGGGAAAACTTTTTGACCTAGGCGCAATGCAGGTATAGATCCGCGGATTCGCGATTCAACGTTTCATTCTGGATAAATTTGTGAAGGTGGAAAGCTTATTAAGGCCACCTAGGCTATTGGCATTAACGCAGTTTGGTATCACCGTGAGAGTAGTACTCAATAAATCCCTGATTGGGGCTGAGGAGAAAATTTGCGTTACGATATATTCACTAGCTGGGGCCTATTCTTGCTTTGTTTCATTC
>NW_013655258.1:0-604 GCF_000499385.1 Eimeria necatrix
AATAACCTTGTTTGTGTGTGAAACGTTCGCTCTTCAGACAAGCTTTGCTACAGTTCACAAATATAGCTCAAAGAAAATGCCAAATCGAACTGTAGACGTTGGTGTTTGCCTGAGCAGTGTGCGTGTGTGACCGGCGCACGCCATCATACGGCTTCTTGCTTTTACTAAAATTATTTCCGCACGCTTCTGCCCGGCGTTTGCACTCAACCACGCATGCCTGCTGCTGCTGAGTGCCTAGTGACTACAATAGCACCCGACGTGAGACACTTCCAACGGCTAGCTTTCATCCATAATGATCCGTGCAAACATGCGAACCTCCTGCGAAAGGCGCACTTCATTTCGGGCGTTCACAAGCGCTCAACGCAAACACATCCCAGGCACCTGAAACGCATTCTCATAACCTACAGGGCAGGTAACAGCATGCGCACAACTAACTAACGAGACAATTTGTCTTTTCAGTAGCAGCAGGGAGAAAGAAAGCTTTGACACGACCCACCCCATCGCTAGAAACGCCTTGTCGTTGACGCGACGCCTACTCCCTGCAAAGGCGTGCATGCAATTGAACACGCAACAACTTGCGACTCCAATCGAAAGACACAGCCAC
>NW_013655258.1:704-1519 GCF_000499385.1 Eimeria necatrix
GCATGCAATTGAACACGCAACAACTTGCGACTCCAATCGAAAGACACAGCCACGCACGACAGCCACAACAACCCTCAAACACTGTTCGACATTATTCCAGCACGCTGTGCCGCAACATTCGCATCGCAACCTACCCACTAAGCACGTCGGCCCAACGAATCGGCAATCAAACACTTCACTCGTCCACGCCACTGCACGATAATGCATATCCACGGCGCATGAACTCTCCTCGCCAATCATTGTGCACACAACATTTCTTTCGTTCCAGCACGGCTTCGCGTTTGAATGGACGCTATTCGTGGGATGTGGTGAAATCCGTATCTCGAGTCTCGCATTCGCCTCCGCATTTCGTGAGTCACGACGCGGCACTTCACAGTTCATACGCGTACTCTCTGCAAGTGCAATAGTCTCCGTACATCGGTGCGCTACGAACCGCACAGCAACAACTAGCGCCGCATTGTGAACGAAGCGCTTTATTGGCTAGTCAAACGCTAAGCCAAACGTTGCCAAACGTCGTGGCCTCTGCGTACTCGACGCTCCACAGTCAGGAGGAGACGACGTTAGTCATCCATTCACACGTTGCAGTCAAACGCGTTCCGACGAACCACGCACATGATTGCAACGCGTCAACCGCTCAGGTGACAAAGGCACGAGTCGCACTAGCGAAGAACACCTACCGTGCGCGGCAGGCCACAACATGCCCACAACTAACCAGGCAAATTGCATTCCCAGCAACAGCAGCAGAAAAAAAGGCCTTGACACGACCCACCCCACCGGTAGAAACGCCTTGTCGTTGACGCGACGCCTACTCCCTG
>NW_013655259.1:0-415 GCF_000499385.1 Eimeria necatrix
CACTACACAGAAATCCCATACAGCTGAGAAGAAAAGGGCAAGCAACGAAGCAAAAGTAGCAATATCACAGGGGAAAAATTATTCTGCCATAGAAACGAAACAAAAATAATCAAGCGTCCAGCAGCTGAACAACAACTGGGGTGATGTTCAGGATGCTGTTATCTCGTCTTTGCTGGCCTTTCACGAAACCCACGAAAGCATATGAAACTACGGCAAGCTTCGCGAACCGCAGTCGACCAATACACCACACCAGGGGGCACTACGAGACGGGCAAGCAGGAAGGACAAACAAACTCACTCACTTCAGCGACGTAGATGCAGTCGTGCTAACACAAAAATGAAAAACAGAAGCGACGAAGTGGGTCAACGAACAACAACAAGAAAAACCCGAAGAAACGCACATTTTGACAGCTTCA
>NW_013655259.1:515-1654 GCF_000499385.1 Eimeria necatrix
ACCAAACGTGAGGAACAAATACTGAGAAGACAGCATGGCACGTTTGGGAGGCGGATCATCAACGCACTTCCTTGATTTGCAAAATACCACAAATCAAATAGGAGACCTCAAAAATGCCCACAAAAAGCCACGTGCAGCACAGAGACGCATGTGACTGTGGCGATGGACTGCATATGGATATGAGCTTTCTTTCTAAAGGCGCAGTAAACCAAAAGCCCCATGGCAGCACCAGAGAAGTGTGTTGGGGACACTTAGCTGCAGTTAAGTGACATATGCCCTCAGCGAGGTAGAATGAGCTACGCAAAACGACGCACCTAAAACATCAGCCGGATTCCCCGTGCCACGCACACCCAGGGCTTGTCTTTAAGGCTGAGCCGAGCCAGCTCCCACAAGCTGCACTCAAGCGGCAACAGCACCCTAGAAAACCACTGACCGGTGCCTAACACCAAGAGGTATGCCAAAATGACAGCTAATAACCTCCCGCGTGAATCGATGGCAAAGATGTTGCCATCCACACACTGGGGAGCCACTCAAGTACTACACTACACAATAGGCCAACAAGATAGCTACTTACCACCTGTATATATAAATACACCAGGGCCGCCACCTACTAAATGATGCAGCAGCAAAACATTGTAGCATGGATTGGGAAGCACAGACACGAGGCACCAATACTAAGGGACGGCAGCAGCAGATGCACTTGGGCCCACTCATCTGTGGACCAGGGCCTTTCAGCGAGAACTGCAGCTTACATTCTGCACAGACACACGATGTGTAGCCCATCGCTCTCCATGGCTGTTGAGATTGTATATTCAGTGGAAAACGAGCAGCATTGCTTACAGCGCTCTGTCCTATGAAGGCACGAAAGCAATTGTTGACAAATATTCGGGAAGCAGCATTGTGTTGTCTGGTCTCCGGCTGCATCGAGTACTGATAGCCACTCAAAGTTGTGGACTGCAGCGTAAACAGAAAATCTGCTGTGCTTGCGCAGACGCCAGAAAAGGATTGGAAAGTATTTCTATTCGCAACAGCGGATCCAAATGAGTGCCAGGTCAGGTGTGCTCTCAGTGTATTGCATGTTTATCTGGGTCAAATCGAGGGAGCGAAGCTGCCTTAAGTAGCAACACAGACCCAAAGGC
>NW_013655260.1:0-5000 GCF_000499385.1 Eimeria necatrix
CCAGAGCCAAGAGCCTAGGGCTTAGGGTTTAGGGCTTAGGGTTTAGGGTTTAGGGTTTGGCGCGGCCCAGAGCCAAGAACCTAGGGCTTAGGGTTTAGGGTTTAGGGTTTAGGGTTTAGGGTTTAGGGTTTACCTGAAAGCGCGCCCCACCAAGTGAAAACGAAGTGAGTCCCCACCAGCGGACTGGCCATTAGGGTTTTGTTGAAGGGCAAAAGAAAAAGAGAAAAAAAACAAAAAGAGAAAAACCCAAACCCTAAATAAGCGACAAAGAGCTGCTCGTTCAGCGGCGGCTGCAGCTGCTGCAGCACCGGCAGCTTCCGCGGCACCTGGTACGAACCTGCACGCAAACCCTAAACCCTAAACCCTAAACCCTAAACCCTAAACCCTAAACCCTAAACCCTAAACAGCGAAGCCTGAAGTCTCAACAGTAAAGCCAGAACGTTGAAGCCTAGACGGGAGGTTCTGCCTCTAGGCGCGCCGCCGGGGACTTGCTAAACCCTAAACCCTAAACCCCAAACTCTAAACCCTAAACCCTAAACCCTAGGGTCTGAGCGCTGAACCTTAAACCCTGAACCCTTAAAGAGCTCCAGCCCAACGTGGGGATCCCAAGCGCTTCATGAACCCTAAACCCTAAACCCTAAACCCTAAACCCTAAACCCTAAACCCTAAACCCTAAACCCTGAATATCAAAGCAAACAATCCTACACCCTCAGTCACAGCCCACTGGCCGAACGCCGTAAACCCTAAACCCTAAGCCCTCTGTCCTTAACCCTCAACTCTAACCCCCAAACCCTAAACCCTAGACCCTAAACCCTAGACCCCAAACCCTAAACCCTTAACTGTAAGAACACTCCTGGGGGCCCCAAAGGCATTTTAAAGGCAGCTGGGGAGCCTTGGGGCCCCCAGGGGCCCCCCAGAGGCTTTTAAGTGTTGGGGGGCCCAGGAGAGTTCGCTCGCCACTAGGGTTTAGGGTTTAGGGTTTAGGGTTTAGGGTTTGGGGATTAGGGTCTAGGGTTTAGGCCGCGAGGGTGGTCAGATGGCTTCGTGATGGTTTCGCTTGGTTGGTCTTCAGGCTTCAGCGGCGAGGGTTTAGGGTTTAGGGTTTAGGGTTTAGGGTTTACCTGTGAAGAGAGCCGCGAGGAAGGCGAAGAGGAGGCCGAGACACTTCTGGTCCTCCATCTTGCCGCAGAGGACAAGGTGTAGGGTTTAGGGTTTAGGGTTTAGGGTTTAGAGTTGAGGGTTTAGGGGGCTCGGGGGCCCCCCAAATCGCCGAGGGTTTCCGCTGGCGGCTGCGGCTGGGGCGTCGGCGCTGGCGGGCTCAGTAGGCAAATAAATCTCCTTTTAAAATAAAAAAAAAGAGAAATTTGATTTATTTTTGTTGAATTTAATTTAATTAGACGAAAAAAGAAAGAAAATCTCCGGAAGAAACCCGCGAAGCCAAACAGCCAGCGAAGCCGTGCCTTGAGGGTTGAAGGCTTATCGGGGGCCCCCGGGGGCCCCCGAGGCCCCAAACCCTCCTTATTTATATTTGAAATTTTTGTTTTATTTCATTCTTTTATTTCTTTATTTATATCTAAAAATAAAATAAAGAGAAGAAGACCAATATGCAGCGCTAACCCGGGATTCACAGACACCGGTTAGCTGCTGGTGCTGCTGCTGGTGCTGCTGCTGGTGCTGCTGCTGCTGCTGCTGCTGTTGCTGCTGCTGCTGCTGCTGCAGTGTCTAACGAAAGTTGCTGTGCCTTGGGCCAGGACTTTCTTCTTCCTCTTAAAAGCTGCCCATGGAAATGTTCAAAGACAGCTTTGCTGCTGCTGCTGCTGCTGCTGCTGCCGCTGCTGCTGCTGCTGCCGCTGCTGTTGTTGAAGAAGACTCCGCTGCTGCAGCTGTTGTTGCTGCTGCTGCCGCGAGCGTTGCTGCTGCTGCCCCCGCTGCTGCTGCTGCTGCTGCTGCTGCTGCGCCCACTGGCCCTGATCTCTTTTGCTGCTGCGTCTATTTCTTTGTTTTTCTCCAATTCTATTTCCTTAATAAACCCCAGACTTCTTTTAATTCTTTTAATTCTATTATTTGACTATTTGTTCACCCCTTTCCTGGAGGCGCTAATAGCAAACAAATGGCAGAAACAAAACCCTAAAGAACCCAACGGGGGCCCCCAGGGGCCCCCGGGGGCCCCCGGGGGCCCCCAGGGGCCCCCAGGGGCCCCCGCGGGGTCCCAGGGGCCCCCTTGGGAGCCCCTTGGGGGCCCCCTAGGGGCCCTTTAACTTGTACCCTTTTAAGGGTAGCAAGGGGGCCCCCAGGGGCCCCCAGTGGCCCCAGCAGGGTACCTTTCTAAGAATGCCCTAGGGGGCCCCCTGAGGGGCTTCTTCAGACCCTCTGGGGGGCCCCCCTAGCGGCGCTTTTAGACTCTTTTGATGGCCCCTTAGAGGCCCCTAAAGGGCCCCTAAGGGGCCCTCAAGGGGGCCCCCAGGTGGCCCCTGAAGGGCCCCCTAAGGGGCCCCTAAGGGGGCCCCCAAGGGGCCCCTAAGGGGGCCTCCTAGGGGCCCCTAGGGGCCCCTAGGGGGCCCCTAGGGGGCTCCTAGGGGGCCCTCTGTGGCTAAAGTGAGGCCAACAGCAGCCCTTAAAAAGGACCCTAAAGGGCCCCTAACAGCTTCCCCGGGGGCCCCCTAAAAGGCGGCAAGAGGGGCCCCCTAGGGGCCCCCTGGGGGCCCCTAGGGGGCCCCCTGGGGGCCCCTAGGGGCCCCTTTATTCAACTGTCTGCTGCGTTGTGGGGGGCCCCCCACTTGCTTCTTATTTTCTGTAAGGCAGCAAGTGTAGCAGCACACTGGAGCTCTACCCCGTTGGCTCCTGCTGCTGCTGCTGCTGTTGCTGCTGCTGCTGCTGCTGAGGCGCAGTTTGCTGCTGCTGCTGCAGCAGACGGCTCGCTGAAGCGCAAGCCTCCAGCTGGAACGAACGCCCCTGACAAGGCACTCCTGTTGCTGCTGCTGCCGCTCCTGCTGCTGCTGCTGCTGCTGCTGCTGCTGCTGCTGCTGCTGGGGTTGGCTTGCTTGCACCACTCCTGTAATCCAGCTCCCAGCTTTATTTGGGGGCCCCCTAGAAGGTGTGCATTGAAGGCACGCTGCTGCTGCTGCTGCTGCTGCTGCTGCTGCTGCTGCTGGTCGCCTCTTGCGTGTTCATCAGCATTAGAAGCAGCAGCAGCAGCAGCAGCAGCAAGGCGCAAGTGCCGCAGCACGCAAGAGGGCACGGGGGCCCCTCGCTGCTGCAGCGCAGCAGCAAAAGCTGCCAGAGTTTCCCCAAGGACGCCGCGGCAAGAAGACGGCGGCAGCGCAACACAGCAGCAGCAGCAGCAGCAGCTGCTGCAGCTGCTGCTGCTGCTGCTGCTGCTGCTGCTGTGGGAGTCGCTTGTGGCGCAGCAGCTGCAGCAGCAACTGCTGTCGCTGCAGCAGGGAGGTGCCGTTTGCAAGGAAGCTGCTGTCGTCGCTGCTGTTGCTGCTGCTACCCCGTCTCCTTGCTGCTGCTGCTGCTGCTGCTGCTGCTGCTGCTGCAGGTGGAAGCAGCAATGGGGGACAGACACGGGACTGAGTTCTTCGCTGTCAGACGCGGGCGGAGCTTCTTGCCGCAGCAGCTGCAGCAGCAAAGGCACTCCTTTGCTGCTGCTCAAAGGAGAAGCCTCCCCGCCAAGCTGCGCAGTCGCTGCTGCTGCTGCTGCTGCTGCTGCTGCTGCTGCTGCTGCTGCTGCTGCTGTTTGCTCCTGCGGCGCGCTATCCGGTGAGGGGCCCTCATTTGAAAGAGGGCTTCCAGCAGTTGTGTCTTCGGCCTCTCGGCGCTGCGGCTGTTGCTGCTGCTGCTGCAGCAGGAAGCCTTCCTGCTGCTGCTGCTGCCGCTGCTGCTCCTCGCGCTGTTGCTGCTGCTGTCGCTGCAGTCTTTCCTCCAGCAGCAGCAGTTCTTCTTGCTGGTGCTGCTGCTGCAGCAGCAAATCCTGCTGCATCTGCTGCTGCTTCCTTGCAGCAGCTAGCCGCTGCCGCCTCCTCTCCTCCAGAGTGCTGCTGCTCTGGGGGGCCCCCCGGGGGCCCTTCGTCTGCAGGTTCGTAGAGAAGCAGCAGGCAGCTCCAGCACTGCAGCAAACAGTCAACAGCAGCAGCAACTAGCTGCTGGCGCTGCTGCCACTTGCTGCTGCTGCTGCTGCTGCTGCTGCTGCTGCAGCAGGGCCACAGACACTCGCTGATCTCTAGGGAGCTGGCTGCGCCAAGAGGGCTAGTGGCGGTTTCTGAACTTGCTGCTGTTGCTGCTGCGGTTGCTGTTGCTGCTTCTGCAGTTGCTGCTGCTGCTGCTGCTGCTGCTGTTTCTGTGGGAACATCTTCTAGTGTACACCTCGCTAGGCCAGCAGCAAGAGCTGCAACACACTGCAGCAAGACCCGCTGTATGCGCTGCATGCGTTTCGAGCGCTGCTGCTGCTGCTGCTGCTGCAGCTGCTGCTGTAGCTGCTGCTGTTGCAGCTGCTGCTGTTGCAGCCGCCGCAGCAGCTGTGGCAGCAAGTGCTGCTGCAGCAAATGCAGCACTGCTGCAGTGTACTGCGTCTCCAGGGCCCCCAACAGCAACAGCCAGTGCCAAGCGGGGCCTCCCGCTAAGTGCGCTAGTTGCGCTGCTGCTGCTGCTGTTCCTGCTGCTGCTGCTGTTCCTGCTGCTGCTGCTGTTCCTGCTGCTGCTGCTGCTGCAATGGAAGGCTCCGCGTGCGCACTACAGGCTGCTGCTGCTGCTGCTGCTGCTAAGAAGCAAAATTGCAAATGCGCCAAGGAAAGGGAAGTGCTAACAAGCTCTATAGGTGATGCTCGAGGGACCCAACACCTGCTGCTGCTGCCGCTGCTGCTGCTGCTGCTGCTGCTGCTGCTGCTGCTGCTGCTGCAGGAAGGCATGCTGCTACCTGGGCGGTTGCTGCCGCTGTCTGAGGCGCGATGGCCGCTGGCAGAAGAACTCCAGCGTTGCGGATGCAGCAGTAAGTTGCTGCT
>NW_013655260.1:10000-12500 GCF_000499385.1 Eimeria necatrix
GCTGCTGCTGCTGCGCAGAAGGCACTGCGGGAGCTCCTGCCTCCGCAGTAGCCACCAAAGAGGCAGCTCGCGCCCTCTGCTGCTGCTGCTGCTGCTGCTGCTGCTGCTGCTGCTGCCTGGGGGTGTTGAGGTTCTGTGCAGCAGCAAGCGGCTGCGCCAGAGGCAGCCCTTTGCGTCGCCGTAGAAGACACAAAACTCTGCTGCTGCTGCTGCTGCTGCTGCTGCAACTGCTGCTCTTGCTGCTGCCGGAGGAGCAGCAATAGACTCAGTATCCTCCCACGCAGCAATGCAGCTGATAGGTGCTGCTGCTTCTGCTGCTGCTTCTGCTTCTGCTGCTCCAGCTGCTGCTGCTGTTGCAGTGGCTGCTGTTGCTGCTTCTGCTGCTGCTGCTGCTGCTGCCTTCTCGACGCTGCAGTTGATGAGCACGAAGTCCCTGCTGCTGCTGAAGGTCATGAGACTGCTGCTGCTGTAGTTGCTGCTGCTGCTGCGTCCACCTCTGGAGCAGCAGCAAGCAATTTGCTGCTGCTGCTGCTGCTGCACTATATCGCTGCTGCTGTCGAAGGCAGAAAAAAGAACAGCAGCAAAATAAAACAGGCGGCCTGCTGCGTCTCCAATCAGCAGCAGCACCGGCCTTCCCGTCTCGCTGCTTCCTGCTGCTGCTGCTGCTGCTGCTGCAACAAACCGCAAGCAAGTTATGCCCGCAGCAGCAGCAGGAGCAGCAGCAGCAGGTGCTGCTGCTGAAGTAGCTGCAGGTGATGCAGCTACAGCGTCAGTAGCAGCAGCAGCAGCAGCAGGACCTGCTGCTGCTGCACTAAACATCGGGCTCTGTTGGAGGCCATTAACCTGCGGCTGCTGCTGCTGCCGCTGCTGCTGCTGCAGGGGTTCTTGCTGCTGCGCCTTCCGTTGCTGCTCTTGCCCCTCCGGAGCAGCAACAGCTGCTGCAGCTCCCGCAGCAGCAGGACCCGCAGCAGCAGCAGCAGCAGCAGCAGCAGCAGGGTCTAGTGGAAGCAGCAGACGAGCAACGGGTTGTAGCGGATGCATGGGATAGCGGCGCCTGCAGCAGCAGCAGCAGCAGCAGCAGCAGCAGCAGCAGCAGCAGCAGAAGCAATTGCAGCAAGAGAAGCAGCAACACCGTCAGCGGCCAGGACAGCAGCTCCGCAGCGGGAGCAGCAGCGAAGGCGAGAATAACAACTGCATCACCTACAGCAGCAGCAGCAGCAGCAGCAGCAGCAGCAGCAGCAGCAACTTACCTCAGCAGCAGAACTACCCCCTCGTTGCTGCCCACAGCCACGAGGCCCTCCGCCACTGCAACACAAGAAGCTGCAACAGCATCGGCAGGACTTTTGCTGCTGCTGCTGCTTCCGAGGTCTCGCTGCCGTTCATTTTCTGCTGCAGCAGCAGCAGCAGTAGCTGCTGCTGCTGCTGCTGCTGCTGCTGCTGCTGCTTCGCTGCGCGGGCTGGGTGGTCTGCTGCCGCAGCGCTGCAGCAGCGACAGCGGGAGCGCCTCCTCGAACTCGAAGTGGCCAACGCTCCTCAACATGCTGCTGCTGCCGCTGCTGCTGCTGCTGCTGCTGCTGCAGTCAACATGCTGCTGCTGCAATTGCTGCTGCGGTCAACATGCTGCTGCTGCTGCTGCTGCTGCAGGTTAGTAGCGGCTGCTGCCTGTCTTTGTGCAGTTTCTGCGTTTTCTCAGAAATCTGGGCCTTCGAAGGGCTGCTGCTGCTGCTGCTGCTGCTGCTGCTGCGCAAGCGCCCGCTCGGCTGCTGCTGCTACTGCTGCTGCTTCTGGTGTTGCAGCTGCAGCAGATAAACTCAGTGTATGTCTCTAGTTGCTGCTGCAGTGCTGCTGCAGGCTTTGGTGCTGCTGTCGGGCTAGCTGCGGCTCATCCCAGTGTCAAAGGCGGGTCGCTCCTGCTGCTGCTGCTGCTGCTGCTGCTGCTACTGCCGTTTCTGCTGCTCCTGCTGCTGCTGTTGTTGCTTATCCTTTTATGCTTGACAGAACAAGACGGAAGTTGCATATTATACTGAAGTTTCTGGCTGTATTAGGCGAGGGAAGTGCTGCTGCTGCTGTTGCTGCTGCTGCTGTTCTCGTGCTGTCAGCAGCTGATCGGCATTGCTGCTGCTGCTGCTGCTGTAGTTTCTATGTCCGTTTGCAGCAGCTTTGTTTAATAATTATACTAGAAAAGTAAAAAGAAAATGCTTGGCTCTAGCGCAGTAAGAACTGCTGCTGCGGTCGCAGCAGCAGCAGCAGCAGCAGCAACCAGAGCAGCAGCAAGACTGCCGCTGCCGACACTGGGGCCCCCTAAGGGCCCCTCAGGGCCCCTCTAAGGGCCCCTTGAGACATCTTAAGGGGCCCAATCGATTCTCATCTGCTGCTGAGCAGCAGCTTCGAGACCCAATTAATTTTGCTGCTGCAGCAGCAAGTGTAACAACCCTGGCAGCAGCAGTAGCAGCTGCAGCAGCGGCTGCAGCAGCAGCAGCTGCTGCAGCGGAACCCAAAG
>NW_013655260.1:15000-17500 GCF_000499385.1 Eimeria necatrix
TGCTGCTGCCTTTGCTGCAGATTCGGTCAAACGGCCTTGTTGCTGTGCTGTTAGACGGGGTTTACATGCATCTTGCGCAGCAGCAGCAGCTGCAGCAGCAGCAGCAGCAGCAGCAGCTGCTGCAACACCAGCAGCAGCTGGATCCTTCCTTCGTGCTGCTGAGGCTTTCTGACTTTGCTGCTGCAGTGCTGCAGAAGCACCTGCCATCCCCTCTAGATTTGCTGCTGCTGCAGCACCTGCAGGAGGAGGCTGCAGCACAGCCTCCCGCTGACAGCAGCAGCAGCAGCACAGCAGCAGCAACAGCAGCAGCAGGTTTGCCGCTGCTGCTGCTGCTGAGGGTCTTGTGCTTTTCAGGAGGTTTGCTGCTGCAGCAAGATGCAGTGGTGTCTCGGCTTTCTCCGCAGCTCGCATGCAGGTACTTGCTGCTGCTGTTGCTGCTGCTGCTGCTGCTGCTGCTGCTGCTTGCTGCTGCTTGCTGCTTCTTGCTGCTGCTGCTGAATTTGCTGCCCAAAGTACAGCGTGTGGCCTCACTGCAGGCATCCCCCTTCTGGCGCAGCTGCTGCTGCCTTTGCTGCTGCTGCTGCTGCTGCTGTTTTCGCTGCTGCGGCCACTGAATCTGCTGCTGCTGCTGCTGTTCTTCCCAGTACCCATGCTGCTGCTGCTGCTGCTGCTGCTGCAGGCTGCTGTTCGTTCTTGCTGCTCTTGAATATTGGGCAGAGAGGGCCCCCGAAACCCTAGGGAAGCCTCCAGGGGCCCCCCGGGGGCCCCCCCTGGCAGGGGGGCCCCTGGGGGCCCCCCGGGGGCCCCCCCTGGCAGGGGGGCCCCTGGGGGCCCCCCGAGGGGCCCCCCTGGCAGGGGGGCCCCTGGGGGCCCCCCGGGGGGCCCCCCTGGAGGGGCCTCCAATGAGTTTAGATATATTTTCGAGGGTTTTATCTTTTGCTGATAGAGACAGAAAAGAAGTTTCGTTTTTATTTGGGGCTTTGTTTGCTAAGTAGGCCCTAAACCCTAAACCCTAGATCTTAAACCCTAAACCCTAAACCCTAAACCCTTAATGTTAAGCTCTAAACCCTAGCCCTTAAACCCTAAGCCTTAATCCTAAACCTTAAGCCTTAAACCCCAACCCCTTAAATCTAGCTCCCAAACTTTAGACCCTTGGTGTTAAACCCTAAACCCTAAACCCTAAACCCTAACCCCTAATGTTTCGACCCTAAACCCTAAACCCTAAACCCTAACTCCTGAAGTTTGGACCCTAAACCCTAAACCCTAGGGCTTCATTGCGCACGATTGATATAGCGCAGCACGCCGTAAAAAGTGTCTGGCCTGCAGCAACTGACTTTGCTGCTGCTGCTGTTGCTGCTGCTGCCACTGCTGCTGCTGTTGCTGCTGCTGTTGCTGCTGCTGCAGGGCTTGCGAACTCGAAGCTGCAGCACCAGATGCAGCAGCAGCAGCACTAGCGCTTTTGGCCGCCGTAGCTGTCCGTCAGCAGCAGCAGCAGCGGCAGCAGCAGCAGCATACCCAGCAGCAGCAGCAGGAGCTCCAGCAAGAGCAACCTCAGCAGCAGCAGCAGCAGCAGCAGCAGCAGCAGCAAACAGAGGCCGTTGGTTTGGCCTTGCCGCTGCTGCTGAAGCGCCGCGGCTGTTTGTCGCTGCAGCAGCTCGTAATGGTATTTTGCTGCTGTTGCTGCTGCTGCTGCGTTTGCTGCCGTTGCTGCTGCTGCTGCTGAGTTGGCTCTTGCTGTAGCTGCTGCTTCTGGGGCAATTTTCGCTGCTGCTGCTGCTGCTGCTGCTGCTGCAGAGGAATTGCTGCATGTGTTTGCGGTGTACGTACAGCTCCTGGAGTGTATGCTGACCTTGAGAGTCCAACACGAGCTGGCAGCAGATGTTTTTGCTGCTGCTGCTGCTGCTGCTCTTCCGCAGCAGGACTTTAGTGCTGCTGCTGCGGCTTCTGCAGCAGCAGCAGCAGCAGCAGCAGCAGATGCTCCCTTTTGGACGCTTCGCGCCTTTTCCGTTGGGCTCAAGCTGCTGCTGCAGCACCAGCAGCAGCAGCAACTGCAGCAGCAACTGCAGCAGCAACTGCAGCAGCTGCAGCAGCAGCAAAGCCCTTTCCTGCAGGAAGCAGTAGTGTCATTTTTCTGCAGCGGTCAGATTTTCTGCCATCTTAGAATGCTGCTGCTGTTGCTGCTGCTGCTGCAACCGTTGCTGCTGCTGTCGCTGCTGCTGCAACGGTTGCTGCTGCTGTTGCTGCTGCAGCAGTTGCTGGAGCAGCTGCCACTGATGCTTGCTTTGTGGTTGCTGGTGCATCTGCTGCTGCTGCTGCTGCTGCTGCTTTGTATGCTGAGTGCGGCTTTTCTTTGCTTTTGCTGCAGCACTGGGAGCAGCAGCAGCTGCTGCAGCAGCAGCAGCAGCAGCAGCAGCAGCTCCTGTAGGCAGTTCTTCGGAAGGCTGGGGCTTTAAGGGACTGCTGCTGCGGCGCCTTGCAGCCACAATTAATGAGCAGATAA
>NW_013655260.1:22500-25000 GCF_000499385.1 Eimeria necatrix
GCGCTTAAAGGGCCAGTTGCTGCGACTGCAGCATCAGCAGCAGCAGCAGTTCCCGGTGCTGCTGCTGCTGCTGCTTCTGCTGCTGCTGCTGGTGCAGCAGCAGCAGCAAAGGTGACAGATTTCTCCTCCGTCAAATACGAAAACAGAAAGTTTGCTGCCTTTTCATAGATTTGCTGCTGCCGAGCCAAAGCTGCAACCAAACAAGTCCCTTTATAATCTAATTAATCAATTAATTTATTTTTCATTTTTTAAATTCTTTATTAATTTATTTATTGATGCTGCTGCTGCTGCTGCTGCTGCTGCTGCTGCTGCTGCTGCTGCTGCTGCTGCTGCTGCTGCTGCTGCTGAGAGTTGTGTGGGGCCTGACCTGCGAAGTGCACAATTGCTGTTATGTCTTTGGAAATAATTAAACTTTCGAAAGCTTCGCTGCGCAGCCCCACATTTGCCAGCAGCGCAGCAGCAGCAGCAAATTGCTGCTGCTGCTGCAGCAGCAAACTCAAACGACGAACACCCCCCAGCAGCTCTTCAAGCGGGGGCCCCTCCTCGCAGCAAATCCCGGGGGGCCCCCCACCCGTCCAGGGGGCCCCTCCCGGGGGGCCCCCCAGGGGGGCCCCCTGTCCGGGGGCCCCTCCTGGGGGCCCCCCTAAGGCCCCCCCAGCTGGGGGGCCCCCTGAAGAGGGGCCCCCCTGGGGGGCCCCTAGGGGGCCCCCTGGAGAGGGGCCCCCCTGGGGGGCCCCTAGGGGGCCCCCTGGAGAGGGGCCCCCCTGGGGGGCCCCTGGGGGGCCCTCTAGGGTTTGGAGTTGTTGATTTTTAGTTTGCAGAATTTGTTGAATTAAAAGATCAATTAATTCGGAGGGTACAGGAAGAGATGCAGAAATGCACAAGTCTATAGCCTGAAATAAATAAATAAATAAATAAATAAATAAATAAATAAATAAATAAATAATGATAAACAAATAAATCAATAAATAAATAATGATAAACAAATAAATACTGATAGATAAATAAATAAACAAATAAATAATGGTAAACAAATAAGTAATGGTAAATAAATAAATGAATAAATAAATAAACGCTAAATGAAAGAAAAACAAAAAAGGGAAAAAGAAGATTAAAAAGGGACAAAAGAGAGTTAAAAAGGAATTCCAAAAGAAGTAAAGAGAATTAAAAAAAAGAATTAAAGAAGAATTAAAAACGAATTCGAAAAAAATTAAAAAAGAATAAAAAGAAACAAAAAAAGAATTAAAAAAGAATTAAAAAAAGAATTAAAAAAGAATAAAAAGAATTTAAAAATTAAAAAAGAAATTAAAAGCAGCAGCTTACAGGAAGAGTCAAATTGCACTGCAGCAGCAGCAGCAGCGCGTCTTTGCTGCTGCCGCAGCTGGCGAGCAGCGCAGCAGCAGCAGCAACTTGCTGCTGCAGCTGCTTGCTGCAGCCCCCGCCTCTGCTGCTGCTGCTGCTGCTGCTGCTGCTGCTGCTGCTGCTGCTGCTGTTTTCTTTTAAAGACAAACAAATTCCTTTTAAAGAAATAATTAATTTTTTTTCCAAACAAATTTTTAAAGCTTCTTCAAAAGCCCCGAAAGAATGCCACAAAGACACAGCGCGTTCGTAAGAGCCTCTCTGCATGCAAAAAAAATAAATAATTAATTAAATTTAATTAAATTAATTAAATTAATTTAATTAATTAATTAATTAAATTAATTAAATTGATTACTTTAATTTAATTAACTAATTAAATAATTAATTAACTACAATTAAATGAATTAAGTAATTAATCCAGACTTACGCGCACGCAGAGCTGTGCTGCTGCTGCTGCTGCTGCTGCTGCTGCTGCGTCAGTTTTTGCTGCTGCTAGTGCAGCAGCAGCAATCATGCTTTCGATTTCTTCGTCGTTTGTCTCTTCGCACAATCTGAGAAAAAATGATTTATTTAATTAATTTAATTAGTTTGATTAATTTGATTAGTTTAATTAATTTAATTAGTTTATTTAAATTAATTAATTTGATTAATTTAAGTCAAGTAGTTTACTTAATTTAATTAGTTTAATCAATTTAATTTAATTTAATTGGTTTAATTTAATTAATTCGTTTAATTTAGTCTAGTTTAACTAATTTAATTAATTCGCTTCGATTAAATTTAATTGATTTAATTTAATTTAATCTAATTTGGTTTAATTTAATTTGATTTAATTAAATTAGTTTAATTTAATCTACTTTAATTTAATTTAATTTAATTAGTTAATTTAATTTAATTAATGGACTAAATTTATTTCTTTGAAAGAAAAACTAAATTATATTTTCTCCGAATTTTTATTTCTTTTTTATTCAAATGATTAAACGAATGAAAACAAATAAAAATAAATAAAATAAATAGAATAAATAAAAATAAATAAAATGAGCAAAATAAATAAAACAAATAAAATAAATAAAATAAATAAAATAAATAAAATAAATAAAACAAATAAAACAAATAAAATAAATAAAATAAATAAAATAAATAT
>NW_013655260.1:33729-36229 GCF_000499385.1 Eimeria necatrix
GGCGATTTCTTTTTGAGGGTTCTTGGTCGTTTTGAAGACGACGGCCCTCACACAATCCTCGCACCCCAGCCCGTAAACCCTAAACCCTAAACCCTAAACCCTAAATCTTAAACCCTAAACCCTAAACCCTAAACCCTAGCTTGCCTGCACCGCGAGGTAGGGGGCATCTGCTGCAGCAGCTGAGGGTTTGTAAAACCCTAATTTGATTTTTCTTTTTGCTGCTGCATCCAAATATGAAGCAGCAAAACAATAAGCTGCCTCTGCAGACGCACACGCAGCAGGGTTTAGGGTTTAGGGTTTAGGGTTTAGGGTTTAGGGTTTAGGGTTTTAGAAGGCACGCTGGGCCAGCGAGTTTAATTCCGAACAAGTTCACAAGGAAAGATTAATTGCGATTGAACTTAAAAGATAAATAAACTAATAAATAAAAAATGAATAAATACAAAAACCCTAAACCCTAAACCCTAAACCCTAAACCCTAAACCCTGAAACTGACACACCGTCTCCGCGCCAAAGCCTAATCATCTGCTGCTGCTGCTGCTGCTGCTGCTGCTGCTGCTGCTGCTGCTGCAGGCTGCAGCAAAGCAGTTTGGTGCATGGGGCTGCATGCGGCAGCAGCAGCAGCAAAGAAGGAGAATTGAATTTTAGGGTTTTTTGGGATTTGCTGCGGGAGATAATCCACTGCAAACAAAAATAAATAATTCTTTTTATTTATTTTATTTATTTTATTTATTTTATTTATTTTATTTATTTTATTTATTTTATTTATTTTATTTATTTTATTTATTTTACTCATTTGTTTATCTTTTTGCCAAGCTTTTATATTTTAAACCCTAAACCCTAAACCCTAAACCCTAAACCCTAAACCCTAAACCCTAAACCCTAAACCCTAATTTACTCAAAAGTCAAATCTTCCATTGATCCACTCAACCCTAAACCCTACACCGTAAGTTGATTGACTACCCGAGTGACTCTAAACCCTAAACCCTTATGTAGTGGATTGGCCCTAAACCCTAAACCCTGAACCTAAACCCTAAACCCTAAACCCTAAACCCTAAACCCTAAACCCTTATTCATTTATTCATTATCCCCAATATCTGAACCTTGGAACAATTTTACTTTCAGTTACTTGGCAAATTAACACTAAACCCTAAACCCTAAACCCTGAACCTAAACCCTGAAACCTAAGCACAAACCCTAAACCCTAAACCCTAAACCCTAAACCCTAAACCCCTGAAGCCCGAGGGAACAGCAGCAACAAACTGCCAACATCATGTCCCTCATTTACAACTTAAATCATTTATTTATTTATTTATTTATTTATTTATTTATTTATTTATTTATTTATTTATTTATTTATTTATTTCAATTTAATTTAAATAAATATTTATTTAATCATTTTTATTTTTCTTACCCGATAAATTCTGCCGCTGCTGCAGCCCACAAACAGCTGCGCCTCTTCCTCTTGCAAAAAGTCCTCGCTGCTGCTGCTGCTGCTGCTGCTGCTGCTGCTGCTGCTGCTGCTGCTGCTGCTGCTGATGCTGATGCTGCTGATGCTGCTGCTGCTGCTGCTGCTGCAGTGGGGTTGTGTGTTGAGTGCAGCGAGGCAGCAAACTGCGTCAGCAGCAGCAGCAGCAGCAGCAGCAGCAGCAGCATCAGCAGCAGCAGCAGCAGCAGCAGCAACTTCAGCAGCAAGGTGCAGCAAAAGGACTTTTTGGAATTTAAAAGAAAAGAAATAAATTAATTTTCCTCCAAATGCAAACACTAAAGTGTCTCCAAAAATGCAGCAGCAGCAAAAAGCTGCTGCTGCTGCTTCTTCTTCTTTTATTTCTTTTTCTTTCTTTATTTCTTTTATTTCTTTTTTTATTTCTTTATTTATTTCTTTATTTATTTCTTTATTTATTTCTTTTATTTCTTTTTTTATTTCTTTATTTATTTCTTTATTTATTTCTTTTTTTATTTCTTTATTTATTTCTTTATTTATTTCTTTATTTATTTCTTTATTTATTTCTTTATTTATTTCTTCATTTATTTCTTTATTTATTTCTTTATTTATTTCTTTTTTTATTTCTTTATTTGCTTCTTTATTTATTTCTTTATTTATTTCTTTATTTATTTCTTTATTTATTTCTTTATTTATTTCTTTTTTTATTTCTTTTTTTATTTCACTTTTAAATTCTTTTTTATTTTCTCCTGAGGGGTCATAGAGTGAATTTGGATTTTCGCAATAATCAAATTTTTGGATTTTATTTATTTTATTTAATTTATTTATTTTATTTAGTTCATTTGATTTATTTATTTCATTTATTTCATTTAATTTATTTATTTCATTTGAGTTGTTTATTTCATTTAAATTGTTTATTTCATTTATTTTCTTTATTTCATTTATTTCATTTATTTCATTTATTTTATTTACTTTATTTATTTTATTTATTTTATTTATTTTATTTATTTTTGAAAAAAAATCTGAAAAGCTTTCTGCGGCTTTTAGGCGTCCGTCTGC
>NW_013655260.1:38729-42285 GCF_000499385.1 Eimeria necatrix
ATTTAATTTATTTATTTTTATTTATTTTTATATATATTTGTTTATTTTTATTCTTATTTATTCTTAGTTAGTTTTATTTTATTTGCTTTATTTCTTTCTATTTCATTTATTTGGTTTTATTTGGTTTGTTTTATTTACTTTAATCATTTATTTCGTTTTATTCTGTTTTATTTACTTTGTTCGATTTGTTTTTATTCATTTTGTTTTTATTTATTTCATTCTTTTTTGTATTTTTTTTCTTTTATTTATTTGAATTCTTTTTATTGCTTAAATTCTTTTTATTACTTAAGTTCTTTTTATTCATTTTCATCATTTCATGTTTATTTAAATCCACTTTATTTGTTTAAATTATTTTTGTTTTTTTAATTTCTTTTATTTACTTCTTTTCTGGAATTAAAGTCTGCAGGTTTTTGGAGTTAAAAATTTCTTTTTTTATTTCCGATTTTGAAATTCTTTTCAGAATTTCTTTTTTAAATTTTTTCTTCTTTTTGTTCTTTTCCCAAGACTTTGCCGTTCTTGACAAACCAGCTGGCTGCTAGCTAGCTAGCTAGCTAGACTGCTAGCTAGCTAGATAGGCAGCTAGCTACATAGCTAGCTACCTGCTAGCTAGCTAGCTAGGCAGAGAGCTAGCTAGCTAGCTAGTTAGCTAGCTAGCTGGCCAGCTAGATAAATAGATAGCTAGATAAATAGGCAGCTGACTAGCTAGCTGGATAGATAGATAGGTAGATGGCTGGATATCTAGCTAGCTAGCTGGCTAGCTAGCTAGCTAGCTAGATAGTTGGCTAGCAGGACAGCTAGCAAGCTAGCTACCCTGCTGGCTGTCCAGCTAGCTAGCTAGCTAGCTAGCTAGCTAGCCAGCTAGCCAGCTAGCCAGCTAGCCAGCAAGCCCTTAAATAGTGTGCCCATGTAGCAATCTATCCGGCTTGCCAGCTAGATAGTCGCTAGCTAGCTAGTTAGCTAGCTAGCTAGCTAGCTAGCTAGCTTCTTCAAAAGCACATGCAGCTAGCCAGCTGACTAGCTATCCATCTAGTTGGCTAAGTAGCTAGTTGGCTCACTAACTGTGCAGGTAGCTAGCTAGCTAGCTGCCTGGCTAGCTAGCTATCTAGCTAGCTAGCTAGATACATAGCTAAGTATCTGCCTGGCTAGCTATTTATCCACTTGGCCATTGAGCTAGCTAGCTAGCGAGCTAACTGTTTAGCTAGCTAGCTGGCTAGCTAGCGGTTTAGCTAGCTAGCTAGCTAGCTAGCTATTTGTCTGGCTCGAAGCTAGCTAGCATGAATTAAATAAACTTAATTCTTGTAATTTATTTAAATGAATAAATGAATTAAATTCGTTTTTATTCATTAAAATTATTAACTCACTACTTATCCACTTTATTGATTTTATTTTCTCTCCTGCAGGCAAATCCAAACGCTCTAAAGTTTGCCCAAACTCGTTGCACACAAAGACACAAACTGCTTCTTCCTGCTGCTGCTGCTGCTGCTGCTGCTGCTGCTGCTGCTGCTGCTGCTGCTGCTGCTCTTTCGGAGTTTCGTTTGCTGTTGCTGCACTGGTTGCTGCTGTGGCTGCTCTAACTGATTCTTTTGTTGCTTCTTTTCTTGTTTCCGGCTCTGCGTCGTGCGGTGCTGCTGCCGCTGCTGCTGCTGCTGCGTCGCTGCTGCTGCTGCTGCTGCTGCTGCTGCTGCTGTGGGACGCAGCAGCCAGCCACTGAGGGCCTTTGGGCGCTGCAGTAAAGGCCAAAAGTGTTCTGTTGATTCTTTCTGGATAAAAGTGGAAGAAGAAGAAGTCGACGACGGAGAACTCTTGGCACACGCTGTCGAGTGTCTGGACAGCCGGCGAGTTTGCAGAAAGAGGCTCGCTGACGGGAAAGCGGGACATAATGGCGTTTTTTTTCATCTTTTTTGTTTTTAAAAAGTCCAAAATGCATTTTAAATGTTCTTTTCAAGAAAAATAATCCAAAAACTCCGCAGATCCACTGCGAACCGGCCAGCTTTCTCCCGCGGCGCCGCCGCCGGCTCGCCGCGGAAAGCTGCGGAAAACGAACTCCAACTTGAGATCTTTGCGCATTTAGGAAAAGACAAAAGTAATTAAAAAGCAAAAACTTCCGAAATAAAAGTTCTGGCGCAAAACTCTCCAGTCAAAGAACAAACCTGAATGGACTCTCCGCGTGCACCGGATCTCGTGCACCCACGCGGTGTACGTACACCCGAGCCCCACGCTTCATTTGCAAATTTAAACTTCTTAAAAACTATTTCATTAATTCAAATTTAACTTTCAGATCCAAAAGGCTTTAACTGCACTACGCGAACTCCCGGCCCCCGTCGGCTGCCAGCCGCGTCTGCAGCAGCAGCAGCAGCAGCAGCAGCAGCAGCACATTGCTTCCTTTGTTTTCTTTTATTTTTGCAAGTTTTCAAAACTATTTTACTTTTTAAATCAAAATTTAAATATAAAAATATAATTAAATTCATCTTTGCAAATTTCCTTCTCTTTCAACTCACGTCTTCCTTCCCATGCAAGAGGCTCTCCAGCTCTCTGTCTTGAAATTGAAATTCAATTTGAAATTAAATTTGGAATTAAAATTAAAATTCGAAATTCAATTTGAATTTAAAATTGAATTTAAATTTGAACTTCAAAATCAAATTCAAAATTGAATTTCAAATTAAATCAAAAAAGAAAATCCAGAATGTTGAAATTCATTTCAGATTCTCTCAGCTGTATGTACACACCAAGTCCCATAGTTTGAATTCTGCATCCTTCATCTTATTAATTAATTAATTAATTAATTAATTATTTATTTATTTATTTATTTTAATTATTATTTAATTAACACTGAAGTGGCTGCTGTGGAAGTAACAAATAAATTAACTTTAGATAAAAGAAGAAACAAGGAGATTAATTATAAAAAAGGATACATGAATTATGAATAAATAAATGAATTATAAGTAACTAAATGAATTATAAATAAATAAATGAATTATAAATAAATAAAACAAATCAGAAATAAATAAAACAAATTAGAAATAAATAAAATAACTTTGAAATAAATAAATCAGAAATGAGTAAAATAAATTAGAAATAAATAAAATAAATTAGAAATAAATAACAAAAGAGAAAATTAAATCTGGGCTGGAGTTGCAGAAAGACACCCTGAGCTGGAGATACACCCGAGCGCCTGGGGTTTGAAGGAAAGATTTGAATTTAATTTCAAAAATAAAAAACAATTAAAGTGCTGCAGTTTAATTAAATGGTTTATTGTTGCATTTGCTGCAGCTGCAGCAGCAAAATTAAATTAATTCTTTTGCTGCTGCAGCTGCAGCAGCAAAAGAATTAATTTAATTTTCAAAAATTATTTCGAAGTTCTTTTTCCACTTTGCTGCAGACACTTCAAAAATGAAAAGACAAAAGTTCATTTTGCTGCTGCATGCAGCTCTGCTGCACCATTTCTCCCGCGGCATTTCCAAGCAAACTCCTAGCTGCTGCTGCTGCTGCTGCTGCTGCTGCTGCTGCTGCTGCTGCTGCTGCTGCTGCTGCTGCTGCTGCTGCTGCTGCTGCTGCT
>NW_013655261.1:0-1001 GCF_000499385.1 Eimeria necatrix
AAGAATATTCAGGTGATATGTGCCTTTCTAACCAAAATTAAGACCACTTGCCACGCACTTTTAAGCTTTCAACGCTAGGTGAATTTCGGCTTCAGGCCTTGCTCAGCCCGAAATGCGTCGCTCAAAGACATAACGCTAAACAATTCTCCAGCGCACGTTCATACGATATGACTCTTGGGAATGATACAAGACAATCTTATTCAACGGCAAACAAAAAGGCCCCACTTTGCACCGCCGCATGCTCTCCTAGATTGGGTCGATCCTGTTGTGAATTCTACTAAGAAAAGCATGCGCATCTCGTTGAAACCAATGAACTCTCCAGTTTTGCGCACACATGCGGAACAGTTCTTCCGTATTGTTAGCTCCTCTAAACTCTAAAAGTAACTTCAGCGCTATTCGGCTAACTCTTTGTCCGCAGCACTGATGCATTTTCGGTAGGCAGCTACGGTGAAACGTTCTTGAAAAGAACGTACTCCCTGTGTGCAGAAGATATTGAGCAAGGAAATTATTTTGTCAAAAGGTTGGTACGCGTTCCCGAGCAGCTGAGAAGCATGCTCCTACCATCCGCGTTACAAGCGGGGGAAAGAAGAACACCGAAGCAGTCAACCCCATTTGTGACCACTGTCAGCCACGAATGCATCGGCAGAGGCACGAAATAGTGTCTGGATTGGCGATATCCCTGAGGCAACAGCACGCTACGTCAGCAACAAGCAGGCCGCCAGCTAAGACAGGAAAACATTCACGGTATCAGCAGCAAACGTATCTTTCAAGCGACCAACTCCTTGTGACCAAAATCCTTTCTAATCCGTACAACACCGGTGCAGAAACACCAGGGCTATTTTCTAACGCTCCAGCAAAGAAATCGCTGTTCGCGCGTCAGAATACACATTTTCACTGTGTCTTCCACAAGAACGTGCATGCAGCTCACTAGCTAGATGTAGCAGCTGCTCACAGTTCTCAGCACCTTCACAAATGTACACTGGCGCAAAATTAAACGGGCA
>NW_013655261.1:1101-1904 GCF_000499385.1 Eimeria necatrix
TCATTGCCGCCCAGCACCAATGTTCCACTGACAGCATGTCAGTGCCATTTAAAGTCGTGCGAGCTTTTCTTTACAGCACTTGTGCACAGAACCTAACTCCTGATATCTGAGTACCAAAACGATATATTCACCCATGTCACTACACATATTCACTTACCCACAGCGGCCACACTTAGGAGCGTGCACCTCACTGTGCTTGCATGCCGCAGCTCTGTACAGCTTCCAGTCCGCCGCAGAGGCACGCACCGAAAGATGCAATCAGTAGCGACGTTTTTTCCAAAAGCGTGACGGTGGCGCAAGCACAGAAAGGAACCAGAAAAACATGCACTGCTGTTGCCGCGATGTGAGACGCTCATACTCAACCGCAATTCGCTGCTCCACATCCCTCATACAGCATGTCATGCCTATGCCTACTTTCTGCAAGGTTAAAATACAGCCGCCGTCCACTTGGCGACACAGACTGTGGTTGGAAGATGCAGTGGCCTGTGCCAGAGCCACAGCCCAATCTACGTGGCGTTGTTCTCATCCGTTATGCAGGTCCCCACTTGCTCCACAAACGCATATTAGGAAAAGTGCCAAAACATTTTCTCCGCAGCGACAGTATGCACAGAGAACCCTTTACGTTTAGCTCAAGCTTGACTCCGGTCGTGGGCCAGTGCTGCTGTCCGACTCTCACAACGCTGAACAAACCGCAGTGCAGCAGCATCAAAAATACATTCTCACACTGAGCACAATTATCTACTGAAGGTACAACACAACAAGCCAACAAAGCAGCTACAACGAGCATCACTCCCTTCATAGGA
>NW_013655262.1:0-3345 GCF_000499385.1 Eimeria necatrix
CCACCGAACGCCGCCCCACCTGCAGCAAAACCCTGATTTAGGGTTTAGGGTTTAGGGTTTAGGGTTTGGGGTTTAGGGTTTAGGGTTTGGGGGTTGGGGGGGGTGGGGGAGCTGTTGATGGGGGTTTGCTGCTGAGGGGAGCGGGCGGAAGGCTCTGGGAGTTGAAGAAGGGTTTGGGGTTTAGGGGTTAGGGTTTAGGGTTTAGGGTTTAGGGTTTAGGGTTTAGGGTTTGGGGTTTAGGGTTTGGGTTACCTCTGCAGCATGTTTAAACTTTATGTTGCAATTCAATATCAAGTCCATCACAGCCGCCAGCGGCTTATTCCAGTTCTGATACGGAAAACCACAAACCCCAAACCCTAAACCCTAAACCCTAAACCCTAAACCCTAAACCCTAAAGAACAAATCAGGAACCTTTAAGAGCCTCTAAGGGCCCCCTCAAACCCTCAGGCCCCCACAGACCCCTAGGGGCCTCTAGCTGACCCTCGGGGGGCCCCCTGGGGGCCTCTCGGGGCCCCTGGGGGCCCCTTGATGAGTCTTAGGGGCCCCCCAAGGGCCTCCAGGGGCCCCGGGGGCCCCCCTAAGGAGTTTAGGGGCCCCCCAGGGGCCCCCAAGGGGCCTCTGGGGCCCCCAGGGGCCCCCAGGGGCCCCCGGGAGGCCCCCAGGGGGCCCCTAGGGGGCCCTGAGATACCCTCAAGAGCCCGGGGGCCCCCAGGGGCCCCCGGGGGCCCCTGGGGGCCCCCCGGGGGCCCCCAGGGGCCGCTGAGGGTTTGGGGGCCCCTGAGGGTTTGGGGGCCCCTGAGGGTTTGGGTTTGTTTGGAAGAAATGGAATTGAATTGGAAAAGAAATTGGAAATGAAAAGAAAAGAAGAATTAAATTAAAATGAAATAATTTATTATTTTGTTGTTTGAGAGAAAAGACCTGGTTGGGGGGTCTTGCCATTGTTGACGAGGGTTTGTCTCTGCGTGGAAATTAGGGTTTAGGGTTTAGGGTTTGGGGTTTAGGGTTTGGGAGCTAGGGTTTAGGGTTTGAGCTGCGGGGCTGGGGCTGTTTGGAAAAGGATTGAAGAAGGAATTAGGGTTTAGGAGAAAAGACAGAAAGAGAAAGGCGCTCTTGAGACGGAGCCTAAACCCTAAACCCTAAACCCTAAACCCTAAACCCTAAACCCCAGAACGAGCAGCGCAAGCCTTTGACTCCAAAAAACAACACTTTCCTGCAAAAGAAAATATTTAATTCCTCCTAAACCCTAAACCCTAAACCCTAAACCCTAAACCCTAGAGAGCTCAGCCCCGCCTGCGTTCGGCTGCTCACTGTAGATACACAGTAGACAAAAGCGAAAGAAAATAAAATAAATTTTTTATTTTTATTTTTTATTTTGTTTTTTAATAAACTCTAAACCCTAAACCCTAAACCCTAAACCCTAAAACTCTGAAGCTGAAGGGGCGCCGCAGGCTTTCAAGCGAGTTTAGGGTTTAGGGTTTAGGGTTTAGGGTTTAGGGTCTAGGGTTAGAGTTTATAACAAAGCGTTTAATGCGTTTTGTTCACAATGTAAAGTTTCGGTTCCAGGCTTTAGGGTTTATGGTTTAGGGTTTAGGGTTTAGGGTTTAGGGTCTACGGCTCCGCCTCTGAGGTTTAGAGGTGAGACGGTTTAGGGTTTAGGGTTTAGGGTTTAAGATTAGGGTTTGGGGTGTAGTGTTTGTTGCGTAGCATGCACGGTGTATGATTTAGCGTTTAGTACTTGGGGTTTAGGGTTTAGGGTTTAGGGTTTAGGGTTTAGGGTTTAGGGTTTAGGGTTTGGGGTTTAGGGTTTAAGGTTTGGGGTTTAGGGTTTAGGGTTTAGGGTTTAGGGTTTAGGGTTTAGGGTTTAGGGTTTAGGGTTTAGACCACTGCGAGAATAGTGACTGCGAAGGCCTCCAGGTGGCGCTTCACGAGGGGCAGTTTGGAAGACAGCGCAGCCAAACGTGGCGCGGTACTACGCGGACGCGAACGTAAACCGCCCGAGGCAGTATTGGGATTATAGGGCGGTCTGGGAGCAAGGGTTTAAAAAATCACGGCTTGATGTTCAGGATTTGAGAGCTATGGGTTTAGAGTTTAGACTTTAGGGTTTAGGGTTTAGGGTTTAGGGTTTAGGGTCTAGGGTTTAGGGTTTGTGGCCAAAAAGCAAGAGACCAAGAAGGAAACAGAAAAGCAAATTTAATTATTTAAAAATAAAACATTTAAAGAGAGCCAGAGATCCTCGCAAGGGCGGTTTAGGGTTTAGGGTTTAGGGTTTAGGGTTTAGGGTTTAGGGTTTAAGCTATTGTTCATTTGCTTTGGGGGCTCTGACATTTGAAACAACGTTGCAAGAAACAAGTCCCTTAACCCTAAACCCTAAACCTTAAACACTAAACCCCAAACCCTAAACCCTAAACCCTAAACCCTAAAATCCTGATGTCTAAATTATAAACCCTAAACAGTGGGCCGTTCACACAAGTTACGAAACCCTAAACCCTAAACTCTGCGTAATACCCTAAACCCTAAGCCCTAATCCCAAAACCCTAAACCCTAAACCCTAAACCCTAAACCCTAAACCCTCATTCATCCTTGCGAGGTTTCTTTGCCCTGTTGAATTATTTTATTTTTAAAACCCTTTAATTAGCTTTTTCGTTTCTTTGATTGTTTCTTTCTTTTTGCTTTTTGCGCTGCTAGCTAGCTAGCTGCTAAACCCTAAACCCTAAACCCTAAACCCTAAACCCTAATTAACTAAAGAGCTGGCTAGCTAGCTAGCTAGCTAGCTATTTGGTTAATAATTAGGGTTTAGGGTTTGGGGCTAGCTAGCTAAACACTTAGCTAGCTAGCGGCTAGCTAGCCAAATAGGCTGCTTTTAAAGTATGGCTAGCTGGGGAAGCTCCCACACCTCTAGCTAGCTAGCTAGCTAGCTAGCTAGCTAGCTGGCTAGCTAGCTGGCCAGCTTGTTATTAAGTTGTTGACTGGCTAGCTAGCTGGCCAAGCTGGGAGTGCAAGTGGCGGCCCGTGGGCTGTTTAGGAGGTTTAGCGGGTTGGCTAGCTGCTGCTGCTGCTGCTGCTGCTGCTGCTGCTGCTGCTGCTGCTGCTGCTGTGCAGCTGCTTCTGCTGCTGCTGCTGGAATTAGGGTTTTGAATGGATTAATGTTTGAAAATAAAAGCAAATAAAAGCAAAAGAATAAAATAAAAGTCAAATAAAAGAAATAAAAGTCAAAAGGAGAGGAAGCGGCAGAGAAGTTTGGCGAGTTCGTTTGGGCCGCTGCCGCTGCAGTGTGACAGCAAGCGCAGCAGCAGCAGCAGCAGCAGCAGCAGCAGCAGCAGCAGCAGCAGCAGCAGCAGCAGCAAC
>NW_013655262.1:18445-22958 GCF_000499385.1 Eimeria necatrix
GAGGCCATGTGCTGCAGCTGGCAGGTAAGCGAAGCATCCACTCCTCGAGGGTTTAGGGTTTAGGGTTTAGGGTTTAGGGTTTAGGGTTTAGGGTTTAGGGTTTAGGGCTTAGGGTTTGGGGTTTAGGGTTTAGGGGTTGAGAGTTTGTCAGAGTTTTTGTGTCTGCTTCTCCTTTGGCGCTTCGCGCCTACAGATAAGTGCTGTGGGCTGGAGGGCTAGGGTTTAGGGTTTAGGGTTTAGGGTTTAGGGTTTAGGGTTTAGGGTTTGGGGTTTGTGTTGTTAGGGTTTTTCTGTCGGTTTTGGCTTTCGCGGGCCTCCGTGGAATTCAGCTTAGCTGCCTTTGATGCCCTTAGGCTGCGAGCAGACAGCAGCCTAAACCCTAAACCCTAAACCCTAAACCCTAAACCCTAGAGGCCGTGGGCCCTGCAGAGGCCCCGCGGCACCGGCTCATCCTTTACAAACCCTAAACCCTAGCGAAAGTCCCAAACCCTAGGGGAGATTTGTTTTGCGGTTCTCAGCAGCAGCAGCTGCTGCTGCTGCAGCAGCTGCAGCAGCAGCTGCAGCAGCAGCTGCAGCAGCAGCTGCAGCAGCAGCTGCAGCAGCTTCTGGTGTTTGTTGCCTGCAACCTGAAAGCTAAACCCTACGCCCCTGAGGGCTGCCTAAACCCTTGAGGGTTTAGGGTTTAGGGTTTAGGGCTAGGGTTTGGGAGCACTCGCAACGCCCTGATTTGTTTTAGCTCTGCAAATCTGCAGCAAAACCCTAAACCCTAAACCCTAGCCTAAACCCTAGCGCGGCGCATTGTGTGGGGAGCCGTTGCTGCTGCTCTGCTGCAGTCTTCTCCTCAGCAGGTTCCTTTGAAGCGGAAGTAGGGTTTAGGGTTTAGGGTTTAGGGTTTAGAGGTTAGGGTTTAGGGTTTGGGTGGCGGGGAAAGACAGCAGTCGGCAGTGGGCACCGGGCTGCGGCAAAGGGCGCACGAGGGTTTAGGGTTTAGGGTTTAGGGTTTAGGGTTTAGGGTTTGGCTTGGGGGGAGTTTTTTGTTTGAGTTTGAAAATTTCACTTCAAAAACGCCGAAGCGCTTCCTGAGTTTTGAAAATTTCACTTCAAAAACGCCGAAGCGCTTCCTGAGTAGCTGCCAGAGCTGCTGCAGTTGCTGCAGAGCCCCAGCAGCAGCAGCAGCAGCAGCAGCAGCAGCAGCAGCAGCAGCAGCAGCAGCAGGAAGGCGGCGTCGGCGGCTGTTGCGCAGTGGTTTGTTTAGCGCGTCTTCTGCGTGAAATTGCGCAAAAAAATGGTCTGGAGTTGCAAATAAGTTTATTTTGAATTATTATTTGACTTTTTGGATTTATTTGAATTCTTTTTTGGCATTTTTAGTCCAAATTCGACAGAAATCGCCAATCGCCGAAACCCGCGCTGCAGCAGATGACCAGCGGACCCGCCGCTGCTGCTGCTGCTGTCTTTGCGCGTTTCCCGTTCCTTTTTGAGTGTACTTCGTTTAAAAATAAATAAAAACAAATAAGTTGGGGAAAAGAGAGTGGAAGAAACCTAAATAGCAGCAGCGGAGCGAAGGGCGCAGCAGCAGCAGCAGCAGCAGCAGCAGCAGCAGCAGCAGCGCGCGCAGCGCCGAAGCGGCAGCAGCAGCAGCAGTTTCGGCCGCCACAAGAAGCGTCCGCAGGGCCTCTGTGGCGGCACTGCAGCTGCTGCAGCTGCTGCGGGTGGCCGGTCTGCAGCAGCAGCAGCAGCTGCTGCTGCTGCTGCCGCAGCAGCATGAAGATGGAATATCCCTCCGCTGCTGCAGCAGCAGCTTCGCCGCCTTCCCCTGCGTCTCCGGAGCCCCCTTCTCCGCCAGCAGCAGGCGGGCTGCCTGCAGCAGCAGCAGCAGCAGCGGGTCCCGCAGCAGCAGCAGCAGCAGCAGCAGCAGCGGGGCGGCGGCGGCGCAGCTGCCGCTGCTGCAGCCTGAGCCTCTGCTACCGCGCGTGTCTGCTGCTGCAGCTGCTGCTGGCGCTGCTGCGGCTGCTGTCGCCGCGGCCGCTGCTGGCTGCGGGCAACTTGTTCCTGCTGCTGCTGGGCTGGGGCCAGCAGCAGCAGCAGCAGCAGCAGCAGCAGCAGCAGCAGCAGCACACTTCCCTCGTCCGCCTCTTCTTTCTTGCCTTCTTCTCCCTCATCTTAGGCATTTCTGATGCCTTTTGGCTTCTTATTAAATGCACAGGCCCTTATGGCCTTTCTTGGCTCGACCCCAAATTCTATTGGAGGCCCTACGCCCCGGGGGCCCCCGGGGGGGCCCCTGGGGGGGCCCCCAGGCCATGAGGCGCTGATGCCCCCTGAGAGGCCCCCAGCTTTGTTTCAAATTTATATTGAGCTCATTAGCTTTTGCTGCAGTCCTGTGATTTGGTAAACCCTAAACCCTAAACCCTAAACCCTAAACCCTAAACCCTAAACCCTAAACCCTCGAAACCCTCGTTGCGAACCCTAAACCCTGGCCAAAACCCTACTCCCTAAACCCTAAACGCTGGGGCCCGAGCTTCACCCCAAGGAGTCTTCTGTTCACCGACACTGCAGTTTGCCCGCTGCACTCTAGGGTTTAGGGTTTAGGGTTTAGGGTTTAGGGTTTAGGGTTTAGGGTTTAGGGTTTGCGTCGCAGCCTGCTGACGGCGTGGGTGGCCTGGAGGATCTACAAGTCTCGGCTGCCTTCGTTTTTGCAAGAAGGGGATTTGGTGTTTCAGTCTTTTGCTGCTGCAGCAGAAGACACGCCGCTGCTGCTGCAGCAGCAGCAGCAGATGCTGCTGCAGCAGCAGCTGCAGCAGCAGCAGCAGCAAACCATCGTTGTGGGGCCCGAATGCACTTTTGTGCCTTTCAGGGGAGAAGGCAGAACCCTGGGCAGCCCTAGAGACAAAACCTAGCCAAGCAGCAGCAGCAGCAGCAGCAGCAGCAGCTGCTGCTGCTGCTGCTGCTGCTGCTGCTGCAGCAAGAGTAGCAGCAACCCCAACAGCAATAGTACCAGCAACCGCAGCAACAACTGCAGCACTAGCAACTGCTGCTGCAGCGGGAGTTTATTTGACAATCCATATTTTGTCTGCAATTTTTAAGTTATTGGCCAGAGTAGGCGTCAGCTGCAGCAGCAGCAACAGCAACAGCAACAGCAACAGCAACAGCAGCAGCAACAGCAGCAGCAACACCTAGGTTTGCTGCTCAGCTGCAGCAGCAGTAAAGTGCCTAGCTGCTGCTGCTGCAGCTGCTGCTGCAGCGCCTGCAGCAACACTAGTCCATAGCTGCAACAACAGCAACACTGCTGCTGGCTGCAGCAGCAGCTGCAGCAGCAACTGTAACGCCACTAGCAGCAAGAACAGCAGCAGCAGCAAGAGCAGCAGCAACAGCAGCAGCAGCAACCCCAAAGAAAAAAACAAGACAAATCTTAAGGCGGAAGAACAATGAAACGCTAAACCCTATTTTAGGGTTTAGGGTTTAGGGTCCCTCTCAGCTCCTGTGTAGAATTTAAAAGAAAAAAATGACAGAGAGGAACCCTCTGAAAGAGCAGCAGCAGCAGCAATTGCTGCTGCTGCTGCAACGCTGCCGCTGGTGCTGCTACGCTAATTTTGCTTCTGCCGCTGCTGCTGCTGCTGCTGCAGCAGCTGCTGCAGCTGAGGCTACCACTGCCGCAGCGAACCCTGAAGCTACTGCAGCAGCAGCAGCAGCAGCAGCAGCAGAAGCTGCTGCTGCTGCACCTGTCGCCGCAGGACCTGTTGCTACTGCGAATACGCTACTCCCTAGATTAAGGCTATTGCTGCTGCGGCTGCTGTTGCTGCTGCTGCTGCTGCTGCTGCTGCTAATGCGGCAGCAACTCGCCTCAGTCCTGCAGCAGCTTGCTACTGCTGCTGCTGCTGCTGCTGCTGCGGTTGCTGCTTTTGCTGCGCTGCGATTTCCTCTCTAATGGCGAGACTATTGCATGGAGATTTTACTCGACTCTACAAGAGCAGCGCCTGCTGCTGCTGCTGCTGCTGCTGCTGCTGCTGCTGCTGCTGGCCGAGCGTGGTGGTTTCCCTCTTGCTGCTTCTGCTGCTGCGTCTTTTGTTGCTGCTGCAGCAGACAGCAGGCGCTGGAAGCAGCAGGCCCTGCGTTTGCTGCTGCTTGTGGCAGTTGCTTGGGCGCTGGTCCTCCCGCTGGCGCTGCTGCTGCTGCGGCTGCAGCATCTGCTGCTGCTGCAGTTGCTGCTGCAGTTGCTGCTGCAGTTGCTGCAGCAGCAGCAGCAGTTTCGGTTGGTTCGGCGTTTCCGCAGAGGCCGCTGGCGTTGGTGCTGAGCACTTTGGTTTGCTTCTGCTGCAGGTGCAGCAGCAGGTGCTGCTGCTGCTGCTGCTGCAGGAGCGTTTGCTGCGGCTGCAGAAGCTGCTGCCCGCCGAGCTGCTGCTGCTGCTGCTGCTGCAGCAGCAGTTTCTGCTGCTGCTGCTGCAGCGGTCCCCTGCCCCTTGCCGGCTGCGTCGCGAGCGCAGCCCCCGCCTCCCCGCCCGCCCCCCGCCCCTGCTGC
>NW_013655262.1:23058-40372 GCF_000499385.1 Eimeria necatrix
AGCAGCCCCCGCCTCCCCGCCCGCCCCCCGCCCCTGCTGCAGCCCCTGCTGCAGCCCCTGCTGCTGCTGCTGCTGCTGCTGCTGCTGCAGCAGCTGCTGCAGCCGCAGGCGCTCCAGCAAGTGGCCGTGCACTGCCCGCGCGTAGTCCGCCACCACTCTGTCGCCTTCTTCGCCTCTTTGCTCATTACATTTGTTGCAGCGAAACCTGCGGGGGAAGTTCACGTTGCTGCAGCAGCAGCAGACCCAGTTGCCTGCGCGGTTGGGCAGCGGCGAGCTGCTGCTGCTGCTGCTGCTGCTGCTGCTGCTGCTGCTGCTGCTGCTGCTGGTGGACAGCGCGCACAGCGGGTCGCCGTAGATCTTCAGGAACGAAGACGGGTTTTTGAACTCGTCGGGGTGCGCCAGCATTTGCGGGCAGCACAGCTGCTGCAGCAGCTGCTGCTGCTTCTGCTGCTGCCGCTGCTGCTGCTGCTGCTGCTGCTGCTCCTCCTCCTCCTGCTGCTGCAGCTGCCGCTGCTGCTGCGCAAATGCTGCAGGCAGCCCGCCGCCCCACCGCTGCGACAGCGCACCCAGCGCCGCCCGCAGCACCGCCTCCGCCTTTGCTGCTGCTGCTGCGCTCGCTGCTGCTGCTGCTGCTGCTGCTGCTGCTGCTGCTGCGCCTCCTTGCGGCTGCAGCGCCAGCTGCTGCTGCTCCTGCTGCTCCGAAATCGCAAACTCCTGCAGCAAAATGTCCACCAGCTCCCCAGCCTTCAGCTGGATGTCCTGCAGCTCCTCGCTGCTGCTGCTGCTGCTGCTGCTGCTGCTGCTGCTGCTGAGGTACGGGCCCGCGTCTTCGCCTGGGCAGCACTCCATGCTGCTGCTGCTGCTCGAGCGCAGCAAACCCCCTGAAGTTTCTCTGCTGCTGATGCCGCTCATCTTCAGCTCCTCCTCCCTCACCACTTTCAGCTGCTCTTGCTGCTGCTGCTGCTGCTGCTGCTGCTGCTGCTGCTGCTGCTGCGGGCGGTCGCACTGCAGCTGCTGCAGCACTTGGCTGCAGTGGACGCGCGGGGGCCGCTGCCGCAGCAGCTGCTTCAGGTCTTGCTGCTCGAAGGAGGCGGGCCGCCGCAGCAGCGCCTGCTGCTGCTGCTGCTGCTGCTGCTGCTGCTGCTGCTGCTGCTGCTGCTGCTCGAGCGGGTAAGACAAAAGGCGGAGCGTGGCGTCTGTCTCGCTCGCAAGCGCAGCAGAGGCAGCGTTGCTGCTGCTGCCGCCACTGCTGCTGCTGCTGCTGCTGCTGCTGCTGCAGCTGCTGCTGCTGCAGCTGGGCGCGGGGGCGGGGAGCTGCGCGGCGCTGCTGCAGGCGTTGGCGGCCTGCTGCGCTGCTGCTGCTGCTGCTGCTGTTTGCTGGTCAAGGCCCATCTTGAGGAAGCCATCCTTCAGCAGCAAAAACTCCCGAACAGCAGCAGAGTTTTCTTCACTTCTTGCTGCTGCACATCTGTTGCAGCAAACTCGCCGGGGGTAGTTAACATTGAAGCAAATGTGGCACTGCCAGTTGCCGCCTTCGCCCAGCTGCGGGGCCTCCCGGGCCCAGCGCCTGCTGCTGCTGCTGCTGCTGCTGCTGCTGCTGCTGCTGCTGCTGCTGCTGCTGGGGGCCGCGCTGCTGCTGCTCGCGCCCCGCGCGTAGGGCTCGGGGCTGCTGCTGCTGCGCAGGAAGTAGGGCGGGGGCGAGCCGGGGCCGCCGGGCAGCACTCCCACAGCTGCTGCTGCTGCTGCTGCTGCTGCTGCTGCAGCAGGGTGAAGCGAGCTGGTTAGGTTCATTGCCTCCAACCTGTTGAAAAGAAAACCAAAAAGAAGACAAAACTCCAGAGAAAGACAGCGGGAGGCCGCGCGAAAGCGCAGCAGCAGCAGCAGCAGCAGCGCAGCAGCAGCAGCAGCAGCAGCAGCAGCAGCACGGCCGACACGAACTGCTGGAGAGGCCAGCGCGCGGAAATGGAACTTTAAATAAAAACAAAGACAAATAAAATTAAAAAAGAGAAAAGGAGAAAAGCACAAAGACAGGTTTCAGCAGGGCGCAGCAGCAGGCGGGCTGCTGCTGCTGCGTGCGTCCGTAAGGCGAGCTGCTGCTGCTGCTGCTGCTGTGCAGCGGGAAACTGGGGTGTACAGACAGCTCGCCCACCACCTTTTCGCATTTTTAAAACTTCTTCGACTGCCACTTCTTTTATTCTTCTCGGAAAAGAAAAAGAAAGGAAAAAGGCCGCCGCGGGCTGCTGGCAGCAGCCGCCCCCACTGGGCGCCGCAGCTGGCTAGCAGCAGCAGCAGCTGCTGCTGCTGCTGCTGCTGCTGCTGCAAACTTGCTGCTGCAGCAAAATGCCGCTTTTAAATGCTTTTTAAATCTCCTTTTGTTTTCTTTTGAAAACTTTTTTCCTTTTTTGCAACTTCCCGCGGAGCTGCGCAGACACCCCGCGCCGCTGCTGCTGCTGCTGCTGCTGCTGCTGCTGCTGCTGCTGCTGCTGCTGCTGCCGACGCCGCGGCGCCGCCGACTGCTGCAGCAGCAAAGAAGTGAAGTTTTGTTTGAATTCTTTTATTTATTTTATTTATTTATTTATTTCATTTTATTTTATTTATTTTATTTATTTAAATCTTTCCTCCGCTTTCTCCGACTTCGCCTCCAAACGCCGCCCGCGCCGCGCGGCCAGAACCACCGGTCCATCATCGATGCTGCTGCTGCTGCTGCTGCTGCTGCTGCTGCTGCTGCTGCTCTTTCTAGAGCTGCTGCTGCTGCTGCTGCTGCTGTAGTTTCGGCCTCTACGTTTGCTCAAGCTGACGGGGCTGCTGTCTCCCGTGCTCTTGCTGCTGCTGCACACGCTGGTGGCTGTTGCTGCTGCTGCTGCTGCTGCTGCTGCTGCTGCTGCTGCTGCACACGCTGGCTACTGCTGCTGCTGCTGCTGCGGTCTCCATGACCGCTGCTGCTGCTGCTGCAGCTTCAGTTTCTGTCTCTCTTGTTGCTGCAGCTGCTGCAGCTGCTGCTGCAGCTGCAGCAGCTGCTGCTGCTGTCTCTCCTGGATCTACTCTTTGCTGCACTGCGCCGTGGCTGCTTCGATCACTCAACACCCCAAACCCTAAACCCTAAACCCTAAACCCTAAACCCTAAACCCTAAACCCTAGCTCAAGTGGAAAAGAGCAAACCATATTGGGCCGCAGTTGCAGTTCGTTTGAAATTCAAATTGAAGTCAAAAGCCGCAGCTGGAAAGAACATTTGAGTTGAATTAAAAACAATTATTTATTTATTTATTTATTTATTTATTTATTTATTTATTTATTTATTTATTTATTTATTTATTTCTCTTCTGCTGCTGCTGGATTTGCTCCCAACTCCGCCTGCAGCAGCAGCAAAGCAGCAAAAATGAATTTCTCGAATTTGGAGCCAAGCCCATCGAATTAAAAGAAATAAAAGAATTAAATTGAATTAAATTGAATTAATTTAATTAATTTAATTTAATTCAATTATTTAATTTAATTATTTAATTTAAATATTTAATTTAATTTAATTAATTTCAACTTTCTGCTCCGCGACTAGCACGCACGTGTTCGTCCGCCAGGTGTCTGCGCAGGTGGAATTTCGCGGAGTTTGAAATCGAAAAGACGCAAATTAAAACAAAAAACGAATAAATAACAAATAAATAACAAATAAATGATAAATAAATGATAAATAAATGATAAATAAACGAAAAAGGAATTAATTTCTCACAAATTCAAATTCTGGCCGGGGGGGCAGAGAGTGCAGACAGCTCCGGTGTATGTACAGTCGCTTTCCGCGCTTTGCAGACTTTTCCGAATTTCTCCGAATTTGGGACTTTCGAGGGCTAAAAGAAGAAATAAAAGAAATAAATTAAATTAATTTCAAATTTAATGAAATAAATTCTTTTTAAACTCTTCAAATCTTTCAAAAATCTCAAAATTCGCTAACTCGCCCGAGCCCGTCTTCAGCGCCTCGGGAATGCTCGCCGAAAGACTGCGCTGCCCTGAAAAACCACAAATTAGGGTTTAGGGTCCAGCGTTTAGGGTTTAGGGTTTAGGGTTTAGGGTCTAGGGTTTAGGGTTTAGGGTTTAGGGTTTAGGGTTTGGTACCAGTGGCTCTTCCTCTGGCCTGTACGGGGCGTCGGCAGATTTTGGCAGTTTTCCGGGGAAACAAAACAAAACAAAATAAAACAAAAATAAATAAATAAATAAATAAATAAATAAATAATAAAGATATAAATAAATAAATAAATAAATAAACAAATAAATAAATAAATAAATAAATAATTAATTAATTAATAATAAATAAATAAATAAATAAATAAATAAATAACTCCAGAATGACGCGCCTGCATGAGCTGGCGGTAGAGCACTTCCTTCATATCTGTATTTCCGAATTTTGAAATTCAAAAAAATAAATAAATAAATAAATGAATTAAATTAAATTAAATTAAATTAAATTAAATAAATAAATAAATAAATAAATAATTAATTAACTAATTAATTAATTAATTAATTAATTAATTAATTAATTAATTAATTTATTTATTTATTTAATTACCTTCAAGATCGGAGTCTTGTTGAATGAGGGCGTTGCGGACTCGCAGCTTTTGGAAAATGTCGGAAAGTTTTTTATTTTTTTATTTCTTCAATTACCCTGTTTTGTTTCTGCGGCCATTCACATTTGCTGCTGCTGCTGCTGCTGCTGCTGCTGCTGCTGCTGCTGCTGCTGCTGCTGCTGCTGCATGCGGCCTTACCAGGTTCACTGCAGTCTTTGCTGCTTCTCTCCGCGCTGCTGCTGCTGCTGCAGTGCACACAAGTTCAAAAAAGGAATTCAAATTAATTATTTCAAATTAATTAATTTGAATTAATTAATTTGAATTAATTAATTCAAATTAATTAATTCAAATTAATTAATTCAAATTAATTAATTTAAATTAATTCAAATTAATTAATTCAAATTAATTAATTCAAATTAATTAATTTAAATTAATTCAAATTGATTCAAATAAATTAGTTCGAATTAATCCAAATCAATCAATTCAAATTAGTTCAAATTAATTCAAATTAATTCAAATAAATAAATTCAAATCAATTAGATGAATATAAGTAATTAAATAATATACACAAATAAATAAATAAATAAATAAATAAATAAATAAATAAATAATTAATTAATTAATTAATTAATTAAACTCACATTCAACTTCTTTTGTTTTCCCCAGCCAGTCCTTCGGCTCGAAGTCGAAGTGAATCTGCAGGCGAAGTTTTGAAATTCTTTTTAGGGTTTAGGGTTTAGGGTTTAGGGTTTAGGGTTTAGGGTTTAGGGTTTAGGGTTTGACTGTACGTTGAAGGCGAGATCGTCGGGGTCACTTCCTTGCCTGGGGGTCCAAAAGGGGTCCCGAGAGCGAAATAAAGGCAAAATAAAACCCTTTTTTCTTTTATTTTGTTTAGGGTTTAGGGTTTAGGGTTTAGGGTTTAGGGTTTTATTTCTTTTTATTTCTTTTTATTTCTTTTTATTTCTTTTTTTCCACTTTTCTCACCAAGGCGGATAAGCCAGCCCCAAGTTTTGGGCCGGCGGCGGCGCCACAGCCCCCGCGGGGAAGTTCTCGTTGCCTTGCCGCTGCGGGCTCATGAATCTTTGGGAAAGCTGCGGAAACTTGGAATTAAAACGGAAATAAAAGCTGAAATTGAATTAAAATTGAATTAAAATTGAATTTAAGTTCAATTTAAGTTCAAATTGAATTCGAAATTCCAATTCAGATTCGAATTCCAGCCAGATTCAGGTTCCCACCCGCGAAGTCCGCCGCAGGGAAGTTGAATTCGAAAAAAAGGAAAAAAGAATTACTGAAGGACTTCTCCACATTTTCCGCATTTTCTTTCGACTTTCTTTTTCTTTTTTTCTTTCTTTTTTATTTCCAAATTCTTTTCTGCAAAAAAAATTTTAAAATTCCATTTCGCCTTTGCAACTCCGCAGTGTTCAACTTCTCAGGTGTATGCGCACCTCCCCAGGCTGCGCCCGAATTATCTTCAAAACGAAAATTCATTTCTTTTTCTTTTGTTCTTCCCGACTGCTTTCGTGTTTGCCTTTTGCATTTTCTACCTTTTGCTGCTGCTGCTGCTGCTGCTGCTGCTGCAGCAGCAAGCTGGGATCTGCTGCTGCAGCAGCAGATCGCAGCTTGCAAGCTCCCGTTTTCCGCTTTTTTCGGATTCTGCTTCTTTCTTGTTTCTTTTGAGAAGCAAAATGAACTCTGGAGTTTTTAATTTATTAATTTTGCATTTTGGAAATGCAAAATGAAGAAAACTGAAAAGAAAAAAGAATAATTCGCCAGATGAAAAAACAGATCTGCAAACCGCCAAGAGTTTGCAGCAGTTCAAAACAAGTTTTGCTTCCGAACTTTTCGATTTGCTTCCATTTATAATTAAACATAAATGTATTTTAAAATAAATACTTTTAGAAATAAAAAGAAATAACTCATCTGCACATTTAGATGTACGCAAGTCCACGCTCTAGGGTTTAGGGTTTAGGGTTTAGGGTTTAGGGTTTGGCTGCAGCTGAAGCGCCACGCGAAGTGCTGCAGCAGCTGCTGCAACACCGCCAGCACAGGCTTCGCTGCGACTAAACCCTAAACCCTAAACCCTAAACCCTAAACCCTAAACCCTAAACCCTAAGCCCGCAAGCATCTAATTATATCTGTCCATGCGCAACTAAAAAGACCACAATCAATGCAGACAGCAATTCCTGGCTGCTGCAAACCCTAAACCCCAAACCCTAAACCCCAAACCCTAAACCCTAAACCCTAAACCCTAAACCCTAGTTAGTCTCTTTTGAAGAAGGAGGCAATGTCTGCAGTCCTCATTGGCTTTCCTTTTCCTCTTTTGTTTGTTTTGACAGCTGCGGGGGCAAAAGAAGAAACCCTCGAGGGTTTGTCAACTTCTGCAAACGCAAACGAAACCCTAAACCCTAAACCCTAAACCCCAAACCCTAAACCCTAAACCCTAAACCCTAAACCCTAAGGGTTTAGGGAAGGCGAGCAGACAGCCTGCTGCTGTGGTGTCTTTAATAAACAGGGGTGTAGGGTTTTGAGTGCGGGGTTAAGGGCTTAGAGATGAGGGTTTAGGGTTTAGGGTTTAGGGTTTAGGGTTTAGGGTTTAGGGTTTAGGGTTTAGCTGACCTATTGGCTCCACCTCCGCCGAAAGGGACTCTACAGTTTCTTCATCTGCGTCGCTGCACTCATCTGATATTGCGTACTTGCACTCTGAAACGCAAACCCTAAACCCTAAACCCTAAACCCTAAACCCTAAACCCTAAACCCTAAACCCTAAGCACTGTATGCAGTGCCTCAAGTCCTGATTTGTACAGAATGCACTTCAAAAACGGCAGTGTAGAAAGGGCCCTAAAACGAATTCCCCACTCCTAAACCCTAAACCCTAAACCCTAAACCCTAAACCCTAAACCCTAAACCCTAAACCCTAAACCCTAGTTGAAATCACCTTGAAGAAACTTCATTGTAATTCCTCCCCTGCTTATCATTGACACTGCGCGAACACACCAAAAGTCTTTTCAGCCCCAACACCTCAAACCCTAAACCCTAAACCCTAAACCCTAAGCCCTAAACCCTAAACCCTAAACCCTAAACCCTAAACCCTTAAGACTCACAAACATCCTCTACAGTTAGGCACTTTTCATTTTCTCGCCCCCAGAGACTCTGAGCAGTAAACTGCCTGAGGGCAGCAGCCTGAGTTCACCACAAACCCTAAACCCTAAACCCTAAACCCTAAACCCTAAAACCCTAAACCCTAAACCCCAAACCCTAAACCCTAACCACAAAACCCAAAGTTCTTTGCCACGGAACTGCTGGCTGCACTGGTCTGAACACAGGAAGTATTCTACGCCCGTTATATCTAACTCTAAACCCTAAACCCTAAACCCTAAACCCTAAACCCTTACCGTTGCATAGTTCAGGCAGCGGGCGCCTTCTGCCGAAAGCTGCAGCAAAATTGCGACGCAAAACCCTAAACCCTAAACCCTAAACCCTAAACCCTAGCGGATCCATAAGCAGCAAGACAAAAGCCGCAACTCAGCAGTCACCTAAAGCTCGTTGCTGCCCCTCTTTCAGGGTCTAGGGTTTAGGGTTTAGGGTTTAGGGTTTACTTTCTTGACTGCTGGGGTTAGTCTCGCTATCCGCGTTATCCGCGCCTGAGGGAATTCCACTGGCGCCGCAGAGCTGCAGCAAGAAAGCAAAGTCTAGGGTTTAGGGTTTAGGGTTTAGGGTTTGTAGGGTTTAGGGTTTAGGGTTTAGGGTTTGTAGGGTTTAGGGTTTAGGGTTTGTAGGGTTTAGGGTTTAGGGTTTAGGGTTTGGAGCTCATGAGCAGCAGCTTCCCGACGCACCGCAGCGTTTCCGAGTCATGATCGTCGTGCTGCTGCTGCTGCTGCTGCTGCTGCTGTTGCTGCTGCTGCTGCTGCTGCTGCTGCTGCTGCTGCTGCTGCTGCCACTGGCGCTTTTCCTCCTTGAGGGTTTCGAGTTCTGCAGTCCACCGCTGCAAACCGCCGGGCCACAGCTGCCTGAGGCCGAGGGTTTAGGGTTTAGGGTTTGAAGCTTAGGGTTTAGGGTTTAGGGTTTAGGGTTTAGGGTTTAGGGTTTGCGTAAATGCTGCACTTACTTCCTTCTCGTCAGGGTTTAGCTGCTTCCACAAAGCCGCCAGCTCTCGCTGCACGTCTCCCAGTTGCGGCTGCGGGGCCCAAACCCTAAACCCTAAACCCTAAACCCTAAACCCTAAACCCTAAACCCTAGCCCGAGGCCTTGAGCCTATGCTGGTTCAACGAGAAAAGAGGGCCTGGTGTTGTACGGACAAGAGCAAGCAACTTGGTGGTTTAAGGTTTAGGGTTTAGAGCTGAGGGTTTAGGGTTTAGGGTTTAGGGTTTAGGGTTTAGGGTTTACCTGGCAGTTAGGGTTTCTTTGCTCAAGAGATGCTTTCACCTCTAAACGCCGCCGAGAGCAAAAGAGGGCAAATGCACTTGCAGGAACCCTAAACCCTCGCAAACCCTAAACCCTAAACCCTAAACCCTAAACCCTAAACCCTAAACCCTAAGGTTCTCCCGAAGGCTTAGGGGGGCAGCGGGCAAAAGAGTGGCAGCTACAGTCGAATTGTGGCTTAGGGTTTAGGGTTTAGGGTTTAGGGTTTAGGGTTTAGGGTTTAGGGTTTAGAGGTAAGGGCTGACTTGGGAGGCTCCATTGTAGTTGCGGAGTTTCTTCGGCCAACAAGGACTGCTGCTGCTGCTGCTGCTGCTGCTGCTGCTGCTGCTGCTGCTGCTGCCGCTTCGGGGTTTGTCGCAGCTGCTAGCGGTGCTGCTGGTGTTGCCGTTCCCACTACCTTTGCTTTATTTTCATTGCTGCTGCTGCTGTTGCTGCTGCTGCTGTTGCTGCTGCTGCTGTTGCTGCTGCTGCTGTTGCTGCTGCTGCCGTTGCTGCTGCAGCCGTTGCTGCTGCAATTGCGGCTGCTGCTGGTGCGGTTGTCGCTGCTGCGGTTGCCTCTGCTGCTGCCGCTGCTGCTGCTGCTGCTGCTGCTGCTGTTGCGGCTGCTGCTGCTAGAAAAATTGCCTCCTGTGACAGCTAATTCCTTCAAGAAGTCTAACCCTAAACCCTAAACCCTAAACCCTAAACCCTAAACCGCCCCCCTACAGAAGGTCAGGCCAAGTTCCCAATGGGCAGTTGACTGATAACTAGGGTTTACAAGAATTACACTGAATTGCCGAGGGTTTATAAATTCGAATTTAACTCAATTATTTAGGGTTTAGGGTTTAGGGTTTAGGGTTTAGGGTTTAGGGTTTAGGGTTTAGGGCTTACAACCCCACGACCCGACCGCAGCCCCAAGCTACTAACACACAGCAGCCCTCCAAAGGTTTAGGGTTTAGGGTTTAGGGTTTAGGGTTTGTCTTGCATCTTTTTCTTGAAATTTTTGCTTTTTTATATGTTTCAGTATTTGTTTCTTATCCGACAGGGTTTATAGTTCGGGTTTAGGGTTTAGGGTTTAGGGTTTAGGGTTTAGGGTTTGAGTTAAGTGTTTACAAGTTTAACTTCGGCTAGGAATGTCGCCATCGGCGACGAGGGTTTTTCCCCTTGGCCTCGCGCCTTCTGCTGAGGCGCAGCAGCATCAGCAGCAGCAGTAGCAGCAGCAGCAGCAGCAGCAGCAGCAGCAGCATTCTGCAGCAGCAGGGCCCGCAGGCTGGTCGTGTGAGCTGCGCTGGTGCCGCTGCTGCTGCGGCCGTCCCCTTCACTCCAGCAGCAGCAGCAACGCCAGCAGCAGCAGCAGCAGCAACAGCAGCAGCAGCAGCAACAGCAGCAGCAGCAGCAGCAACAGCAGCAGCAGCAGCAGCATGGCGTCTACTCCCCTGCGTGGGGCTGATGGGAGCCCTGAGGGGGAGGGCAGCACGAAGCGCAGCACTGGGGTGTATAGGGACCTCAGCAGCAACAGCAGCAGCAGCAGCAGCAAGCCTGGAAGCAGCAGCAGCAGCAGCAGCAGCAGCAGCAGCAGCACGTCTCGCCGGCCCAAACCGAGCAGCGCGCAGCAGAATCTGCTGCAGCGCAGCGCGAGCAGCAGCGTGCAGCACAGCCGCCCGGCCTGCAGCAGCCAGGGCAGCAGAACCAGCAGCAGCAGCAGCAGCAGCAGCAGCAGCAGCAGCAGCAGCAGCACGGAGAACATCAAGGTGGTGGTGCGCTGCCGCCCCATCAGCGCAGCAGAGCAGCGCAGCAGCAGCAGCACAGCAGTGCACATATGTGCGGAGACGCAGCAAGTGTCAGTTTTGCTGCCAGCAGCAAGCAGCTACCGGCAGCAGCAGCAGCAGCAGCAGCAGCAGCAGCGCAGCAGCAGAGTCTTCAGGTTCGACGGCGTCTGCCCCGTCAGTGTGCAGCAGGAGGAGCTCTTCAACGCCCACGTCAAGCCTCTCGTTGACCAGGCGAGCCTCTAGGGTTTAGGGTTTAGGGTTTAGGGTTTAGGGTTTAGGGTTTAGGGTTTAGGGTTTGGAAATTGAGCTGCGCCGTTTAGCGCTGAGGCCCAGGATTTGGGGTTTGCCCCCACGAGGCTCAGGCTCCAGAACTCAGCACTGTAACTCAGGCTTCAGGGTTTAGGGTTTAGGGTTTAGGGTTTAGGGTTTAGGGTTTAGGGTTTAGGGTTTAGGGTTTGGGGCAGGTGCTGGAGGGCTACAACTGCACTTTGTTTGCCTACGGGCAAACGGGGACAGGAAAGACCTACACTATAGAAGGGCCCCACGACCAGTACGCGCAGTACTTGCGCAGCAGCAGCAGCAGCAGCAGCAGCAGCAGCAGCAGCAGCAGCAGCGGCGGCGGCGGCAGCAGCAGGGGAGGTGGCGGCAGCACGTCGAGCAGCAGGAGCAACAGCAGCGCCGGCCTGGCCAAAGTGCCTGCTGCAGCAGCAGCAGCAGCAGCTGCTGCTGCTGCTGCTGCAGCTAGCAGCAGCAGCAGCAGCAGCAGCAACGCCGCAGCTGACACGGAGAGCATCCTCAGCTGCAACGGCTGCAGCAGCAAAAGCTGCAGCAGCAGCAGCAGCAGCAGCAGCAGCAGCAGCATTGAGCTTAACCCAGATGCAGGCATTTTGCCCCGCGCCGTTTGTTATATCTTCGAGCAGCTGCAGCAAGCCAGCAGCAGCAGCAGCAGCAGCAGCAGCAACTACATGCTGCGCTGCAGCTTCTTAGAAATATATAATGAGGAGTTGGTGGATTTGCTGGCCCCGCCTGCAGCAGCAGCAGCAGCAGCAGGGTCGTCAGCAGCAGCAGGCCAGCAGCAGCAGCAGCCCAAGTTGAGGATCTACGAAGAGCAGCAGGGAGACAACTACAGCAGCAGCAGCAGCAGCAGCAGCAGCAGCAGCTGGGGTGCAACAAGAGGCCCAGGAGCTGTTCGAGTAGATGGCCTTACAGAGAAGAGAGTCAACAGCCCCCAGGTGAGGGTTTAGGGTTTAGGGTTTAGGGTTTAGGGTTTAGGGTTTAGGGTTTGGAGGCGAGGGTTTGCTGCTGAGAGTGCTGCTCCCCAGAATGAGCTTTCTTCACGCCGCCTTCCCCCCTGCTGCTGCTGCTGCTGCTGCTGCTGCTGCTGCTGCTGCTGCTGCTGCAGGAGGTGTTCGCGCTGCTGCTGGGGGCAGCGCCTCGCCGCAGCTTCGCCTGCAGCGGCAGCAACTCGAGAAGCAGCAGAAGCCACACAATCTTTTCTCTTTCTGTTTGCATTTCGGAGTCTCCAAGTGTGTCTTCTGCTGCTGCTGCTGCTGCTGCTGCTGCTGCTGCTGCTGAGGAAGACAGCAGCAGCACGCGGCAGCAGCAGCAGCAAGGAGTGGTCGCAGTAGAGGAGGTCGTCAGAATCGGCAAGCTGAGCCTCGTGGATCTTGCAGGTACGCAGCAGCAGCAGCAGCAGCAGCAGCAGCAGCAGCAGCAGCAGAAGCAGCAGCAGCAGCACGAGCAGCAGCTGCTGCTGCAGCTATGCCGCAGGGCTAAGAGTAGAGCATTCAGGATTTAGGGTTTGAGGCTTAGCACCGGAAAAGCAGCAGCAGTAGCAGCCGCACCAAAACAGCAGCAGCAGCAGCAGTAGCAGCAGCAGCAGTAGCAGCAGCAGCAAAAACAGAAGCAGTAGCAGCAGCAGCAGCAGCAGCAAAAACAGCAGCAGTAGCAGCAGCAGCCGCAGTAGCAGCAGCAGCCGCAGCAGTAGCAGCAGCAGCAAAACCGCAGCAGCAGCAGCAGCAGCAGCAAAACAGCCGCACTAGCAGCAGCACTAGCAGCAGCAGCAGCAGCAAAGCAGCCACTAGCAGCAGCACTAGCAGCAGCAGCAGCAGCAGCAGCAAAGCAGCCGCACTAGCAGCAGCAGCAGCAGCAGCAGCAGCAGCAGCAGCAGCAGCAGCAGCAGCAGCGTGTGCGGGCAGGGAGCGAGAACCTGGAGCGCAGCTGGGGAGCAGCAGCAGCAGCAGCAAACCGCCGCAAAGAAGCTTCAGCAATAAATCAATCTTTGCTGACTTTGGGCCGCTGCATTAATGCCCTTGTGGAGAAGCAAACTTATGTGCCTTTCAGAGACTCCAAACTCACGCGGCTTCTCCAGGCGAGGGTTTAGGGTTTAGGGTTTAGGGTTTAGGGTTTAGGGTTTGGGGTTTGGGGTTTGGGGTTTGGGGCTTGGGGTTTGGGGTTTGGAGGGTTTTCGGGTTCGGGTTTGGGGTTGGAGGGTTTTCGGGTTCGGGTTTGGGGTTGGGGTTTGGGGGTTAGGGTTTAGGGTTTAGGGTTTAGGGTTTAGGGTTTAGGGTTTAGGGTTTAGGGTTTGGGGTTTTGTTCAGGACAGTTTGGGGGGCAGCACGAAGACCTGCCTCATTGCCACCATCGGCCCCACAGGAGACACTTTGGAAGAGACTTTGTGCACATTAGGTAACTTGCTGCTGCTGCTGCTGCTGCTGCTGCTGCTGCTGCTGCTGTTGCTGCTGCTGCTGTTGCTGCTGCTGTTGCTGCTGCGATGCTGCGCGTCGCTGCCGTTCATGCTGCGGCTGCTGGAGCGGTTGCTGCAGTTGCTGCGGCCCAAAGCCGGGCTGCTGCAGCGGCTGGTCTTGCTGCTGCTGCTGCTGCTGCTGCTGCTGCTGCTGCTGCTGCTGCTGCTGTTGCTGCACGTGTCAGTGCAGCGTCTGTTTTTGCCGCTGCAGTTAATACTGAATAGCCTGCGAGTTAAGGTCTTAATCCTTTTGTTTCCATGTGCTGCTGCTGCTGCTGCTTCTCCGCTGCTGCTGCCGCATCTGCTGCTGCCTCTGCTGCCGCTGCCTCTGCTGCTGCTGCTGCTGCTGCTGCTGCTGCTGCTCCTCTGCTGCCGCTGCTCCTCTGCTGCCGCTGTCGCTGCTGCTCGTCTGCTGCCGCTGCTGCTGCTCCTCTGCTGTCGTTGCCTCTGCTGCCGCTGCTGCTCTGCTGCCTCTGCTGCTGCTGCTGCTGCTGCTGCTGCTGCAGACTACGCGTTTCGGGCGAAGAGCGTGACTACGCGGCCAGTTGCGACTTTGCGCAGATCTCGAGATGCGCTGCTGTCGCAGCTGCTGTCGGAGAATGGGCAGCTGCGGCTGCTGCTGCAGCAGCAGCGGGAGCGGGAGGGGGTGTTTTTGCCAGTGGAGTTGTACAAGCAGCAGCAGCAGCAGCAGCAGCAGCAGCAGCACGCGCTGCAGCACCACGCCGCGCTCCTCCAGCAGCTCCAGCAGCAAGTCAAGGCTCAGCAGCAGCAAATCCAGCAGCAAAACGAAACTCATCAGCAGCAGCTGCAGCAAATGGACGCGCTTCGGCTGTCTTTACAGCTCAGCCAGAACGTCAGCAGCAGCTGCTGCTGCTGCTGTTGCTGCTGCTGCTGCTGCTGCTGATGTGCCTGTAGTTGCTTTCGCTGGTTCGTTGGCTTCGCAGCAGCAGCTGCTGCTGCTGCGCTGCAGCGCATGCGGGTGATGCTGCTGCTTTTGTGCTGCTGCTGCTGCTGCAGAGCCTAAAAGAAGAGCAGCGGATAACCGAAGCTCTGCAGCAGCAGCAGCAGCAGCACTCTGCAGCATCTGCTGCTGCTGCAGACTCTCTACGACGGGCAGTTGAGGACATCACGGTGCTCCAACAGCAGCAGCAGCAGCAACAGCAGCAGCAGCAAGCTGCAGTAGCAGCATGCACTCAATTTTCTTCTTCTCTAGAGGTCAGCAGCAGCAGAGTTGCGCTGCAGCAGCAGCAAATGCTGCTGCACCACCTGCTGCTGCTGCTGCTGTTGCTGCTGCTGCAGCAAGTGTAGCAACGCCACTTCGTGTGTGACTGCCTTTCGAAATTCAGGCTGATGCAGCTGCTGCTGCAGCGCAGCAGCAGCTGCTGCTGCAGCAAGTGCAGCAGTTTCTGCAGCAGCTACAGGAGACTGAACAGCAGCGCCAAGGCTCTGCAGAAGCGGACGCAGCAGCAGCAGCAGAGCAGCAGCAGCAGCAGGCACTGCTGCTGCAGCAGCTGCAAGAACACGGTGTCTTGATGCAGCGGCTGCGAGAGAAGCAAAAGGAGCAGCAGCAGCTGCTGCAGCAGCAGCTGCTGCTGCTGCAGCGAAATACAGAGGCTTTGGACGCAGCAACAAAGGCAAGCCGTGCCGCGGTTTGCTGAATTTGCTGCTGCAGCACCTGGTGCTGCAGCTGCTGCTGCTGCTGCTGCTGCGCTGCATCACAGGCTGCAGCAGCAGACAATGCAAACCCTGCTGCTGCAGCAAAAGATTTGCTGCTAAGAAACAGCAACAGTGCTTAGGCGCCTCTGTGGGGTGTTTGCTGCTGCAGGAGCAGCAGCAGAAGCACACATTGCTGCTGCAGCAGCTGCTGGACACTGCAAAGCAGCAGCAAGAAGACTGCCTTAGAGCTGCAGAGCGTGAGCTTTTCTGCTGCTGCTGCTGCTGCTGCGGTTCTTCGTCTCACGTGCTGCTGTTGCTGCTGCTCTACAGCTGTGCTGCTGCTGCTGCTGTGTCTGCTGCTGCTGCCGTGTCTGCTGCTGCTGCTGCTGCAGAGAACATCACTTCAACCCGCAAGGAGTGCAGCGCGAAGCAGCAGCAGCTGCAGCAAACGCTGCAGGGTTTGGTGTCTACTGTTGCTGCTGGGGGTGCAGCAGCTGGGCAGCAGCTGCAGCAGCTGCAGCAGCGGTTTGAGGAAGAAGCGGCAGCAACGCAGCAGCAGACAGAGGCAGCAGCAGCAGCACTTGCTGCTGCAGTGCAGCAGCAACTCGCAGCATTTGTGAAAGCGCAGCAGGCTGCAGCAGAGCAGCAGCGCCAGCAGCTAGTGCAGGAGCTGGCTGCGGCTCAGCAGCAGCAGCAACAGCAGCAAGCAGCACAGAATGCAGCAGCAGACAAGGCAAGCTCTGCTGCTGCTGCTGCTGCTGCTGCAGCAGACGACGTGTCCCTGAACGCCACTAACTTGCTGCATCAGATGCTTGCTGCTGCTGCTGCAGCAAGAGAAGAGCAGCACAACTCTTTAGCAGCAGCAAAAGAGGAAGAAACAAAAGAAATGCTGCAGCAGCTCAAGGCCACCAGTGACTGCTGCACCGACACTAAAGTCCGTGCTTCGCTGCTGCTGCTGCTGCTGCTGCTGCTGCTGCTGCTGCTATTGCTGCTGCAGTTGCTGCTCCTGCTAGCGCTGCAGCGTCTGCTGCTGCTGTTAGTGCGGCTGCTGCTGCTGCTAGTGCTGCAGTAGCTGCTGCTGCGGCTAGTGCTGTTGCGTCTGCCGCTGCTGCTGCTGCTGCTGCTACGGCAGCTGCATTTGCCGCAGCTGCTGCTGCTAGTGCTGCTGCGCCTCCCGCTGCTGCTGCTGCTCCGCCTGTGCCAGCTGCTGCACTGCTGCATCTCCATAGAAGTGTGGGGCCTTGTTTGCTGCTGCAGCAAAAGGCAGACGCGGGGCAGCAAGGTTTGCTGCAGTGCCTCGACACGCTGCAGACGCAGCAGCAGAAGGCAGCAGCTGCTGCACAGGCAGCAGCAGCAGACCTGAATGCTGCAGCAACGCGTGCTCAGCAGCAGCAGCAGAAGTTTGCAGCAACTGCAGCAGCAGCCATCGAAGCAGCAGCAGCGGCAGCAGCCAGCAGCAGCACATGCTGCAGCCAAGCAGCAACAGAAGCAGCAGCACGAGCTACCGCGTTTGCTTCAGATGTGGAGCAGCAGGTAAGCAGCGGCAGCAGCAGAAACAGCAGCAGCAGGCAGCAGCAGCAGCAGCAACAAAAGTGCCCCAGCTTGCTGCTGTTTGTTATATTTGCTGCAGCTCCGCATTTGCAGGAGTTCCCCCAGTGGAGACCCAGGCGCTGAAGCAGACTGCAGCAGCGGCAGCAGCAGCAGCAGCAACAGCAGCAGCAACGGCAGCAGCAACAGCAGCAGCAGCCCTTGTTGCTGCAGCGCCTGTGCTGCTGCAGCAGCAGCTGAACGCTGGCAGTCGTGGAAGCCCAGCCCATTGCCCCCGTTGCTATCTGCTTCTGCTCTGAGGTTTGCTGCTACTGCAGTCGCTTTTGCTGCTGCTGCTGCTGCTGCTGCTGCTGTTGCTGCTGCTGCTGTTGCTCTTACTGCTGCCGCTTTTGCTGTTGCTGCTGCTGCTCTCGACGTATTGCTGCTGTATGGAGCTGATTGCTGGTGCCCTGCTGGCATTTTCGTGTCTGAGCTAATATGGATGCTGCTGCTGCTGCTGCTGCTGTGCTGCTGCTGCTGCTGCTGCTGCAATTTGTGGCTGTGCTGCTGCTGTTGCTGCAACTGGCGGCCGTGCTGCTGCAGAGAAGCAAATGCAACTGAGGAAGCAAACTGCGAAAATGATCCTCCTGAAACCCCGCAAAGAAGCC
>NW_013655262.1:40472-41927 GCF_000499385.1 Eimeria necatrix
GAAGGCTGTGGGGGCGCGGCTCGTTGCTGCTGCTGCAGCAGCAGTGACAGCAGCAGCAACGCCGCCACAGACACAAAAGCTGCTGAAGCAAAAAGCACAATCAAGTAGCGCTTCCCCCTTTAAGCCAATGTACTCCAGCAGCAGCTGCAAGAAAAGCAGCAGCAGCAGCAGCAGCAGCAGCAGCAGCAGCAGCAGCAAGGCGCGGCGGAGGTCTCGCAGCAGCGACGAACGCAATAGTGCGGATTCAGCAAATAAGAAAAGACACACTCCTGAGGATTGTGGAATGAGCTTGTGACCCTCCAAACCCTAAACCCTAAACCCTAAACCCTAAACCCTCGTTTCGAGCCCCGGAGCTGTTTCAAAGCCTGCGACGAAGCAGCTGCTGCGCGGCGGCCGCTGCAGGCTCAAGACGAAGCCAGCAGCAGCAGCAGACCTAAGCAGCAGCTGCAGCAGAAGCAGCAGCAGCAGCAGCAGCAGCAGCAGCAAAGTAAACAAGAGAAAGAAGCAGCAAAAACAGGGACAAGGGGGAGGCTGGCCAAAGGCGAGGCCTCAAGAGGCTGGCAAAAAGAAAAAGAGCTGAGGGTTTAGGGTTTAGGCTTTAGGCTTTAGGGTTTAGGGTTTAGGGTTTAGGGTTTAGGGTTTGTGTATATGCTTGAATACTAGAGTAGAGAGCTGGTTAATTGCTTTAATTAAAGTGAGACTAAAAGTGTTTGCAGAAATAAATAAAAGAATAAAAAGAAGAATAAAATAAAAGGGCTTTGATGCAGCAGATGCAGCAGCAGTGAAGCCCTCTCAGCAGCACCAGCAACAGCAGCAACAGCAGCAGCAGCAGCAGCAGCAACGGTAAAAACGGCAGCAACAGCAACCACAGAGCAGCAGCAGCAACAGCAGCAACAGCAACAGCAGCAGCAACATCATCATAGGGTGTACAGACACCAAAATCCGGGCCTGCGGCTGGCGCTGCTGCTGTTGCTGCTGCTGCTGCTGCTGCTGTTGCTGCTGCTGCTCTGGTTTGAGGCAAAGTTCAGCCTTGGCTGCTGACTCATTTGCTTCCTTTCTTTTGCCATTTATGATTTTTAACAACTTGCTGCAGCAGCAGCAGCAGCAGCAGCAGCAAGATTATAATTTTGCTTCGGGGCTGCTGCGCGGCTTGCTGCTGCTTCTGAAGTGTACAGACACCTGAACAGCCAAGTTTCTGCTTCCGACTTTCTGCACAAAGTGCTGCTGCAGCGCAGCAAATTAATTTCAGAATTAGCAGCAATTAATTGAATTAAAGATTTAATTTCAAAAAGCAATTAATTGCATTAAAGATTTAATTTCAAAAAGCAATTAATTGCATTAAAGATTTAATTTCAAAAAGCAATTAATTGCATTAAACATTTAATTTCAAAAAGCAATTAATTGCATTAAAGATTTAATTTCAAAAAGCAATTAATTGCATTAAAGATTTAATTT
>NW_013655263.1:0-537 GCF_000499385.1 Eimeria necatrix
TGCTAATCCTGATTATTGATGCTTCAGTGGTACCTCAGTCCCACCTCAAATCCGATCGCCTGCTTCGCATTAACGCAGCTCACACCGCCATCGTCTTCGAAACCCCACACCTACTTCCTATTCATCATGCATCCATATCGGCTACGTTCGTGCAACTGACGGCTTTCGTGGATCCGTTTCTCACGCACCTGCACGGTGGAGCTGCCTTGTAACATTATAACCAACAGCTGGTCTCTCCCCAACTCATGGGCATCCCATGTGTCAGCATTATCTCCCTGTCAAAGAGGTGGAACTTGCAGTCATAATATTCTTATTCTCACAAACATTTACGTATGCACAAAAAATGGCCTAGAAATGCCTCTGCCCCGCCTTGCCAGTGTCCCGCTCACCGCAAATCCAAACTCCTTCTCTCCTTCCCACCAGAGCACACCTGCATGCCCTCTAATAGAAACCACCTACTCGCCACGAAATATGCATCTAACTGTTCACACTGACATGCTCTCCGCAGACTATGCGTTTCTCTCTTCCGTGAAATGC
>NW_013655263.1:637-1772 GCF_000499385.1 Eimeria necatrix
GGAGCAATTTTCCTCACCACACATCGCTGGTCATTTTTAGATAAGCAGGGGGAAAAAAGAGCTTAGCAACTGCCTGTCATCTACTATTCCGGCGTGTGGTCGCGCCAGCGGCCTCTCAGTGTCAACCCGAAGAGAGTCATATTTAATTGTCTTCTTATCCGTGACGCAGCCAACAGTGCCTCATGCGCCTGAAGGTCCTAAAAGCCTCAGACCTATCTGCTCTATAAACCAGCAAAGCCAGGCTGCTTTGCAGAAAGCGAACCAACAACTCGTCTCTCCGCAGTCCCAACACGTCTGTATGCCAGCTACTATTCGCATTGATCATGCAACTTAAGCAAGTCTCATTCCAGAGTAGTCAAGAGAACCATATGGCAACTACGTTTCCATGCCGCTTTCTCAAGCCTCGCTGTTCCAGTGTTCCCGTAGCGCTAATCCCACTCGACTTAGATACCATCGCCCCCTTCGTAATGACGCATTCCGCACCAGCTAATCTTCAACAACTCACACCTATTTCCGGTAAAATGCCTACCTGTATTCACCACGTTGCGTGAGCTTCACAAACACAGCTTCACATTTTTCGTCGCGTTTACCTCTGACTGTGTTCCTCCCCAACAACTGTCCCAGCCCCAATTCCATATGCACTCAATGTATCGGCATTAGTCTGTTCTTCGAAGGAACATGCCATGAAACCATATTCTAGAGAGGGCCATAGACGTGTATGCAGCTAAAGCGCTCAGACGGGCTACACCCTGCTGCTGCTTCTCCACTGTCACCTCCACATATCACATCTACAGAGCCATTGCAAACCATCACAAATTCGAACGGGATTCGTCTATTACCCCAACGCAAGATTCCGTGCGCTCTGATGCTGAACACTTACTCTCTATGAACGCCACAGCTCGGACTGCCATGCACTTAGCAGAATTCTCTCTTTTCTATTTGATGAAAGAGTTCAGCAGAGCGGTACACCTAATGTGCAGTCAACACACATTGTGAATGAAGCCGCTCAGATGACTCTGTCTCCTACTATTGTTACAATCACAACAAAGCAGGGATCTACTGCTAGCGCTTCTACAGCATAAATCGCGCTTTTGCAATTACGATTTTAGCCACGACAACGTCTGGTAAAAGTGAG
>NW_013655264.1:0-960 GCF_000499385.1 Eimeria necatrix
GATCTGGCCTCGATGGCCGGCTGTGACATGGTCGTGAAGTGAATGCAGAACTTGAGTAAGGAACTCAGGGATTTGTGGGACGCAGATGCGCCACAGTCCATGAACGCGGATGTGCAGGTAAGGCTCTACGTGGCGAAAGGTGAATTGGCGATTACATAACTCGATTTGCAGAGCTTCTCCTGGTTGTTTTGCTGCGGCTTTGTAGGGAACGAGAAAAACAGGACACTTCGAGTAAGCTTGCGGCCATTGGCGCACATCAGGAGGGGCAGCTGGTGTCTTCGGTGTGAGTGTAGGATGTTCCACCTCTGGGTAGGGTTCCGGCGGCGCAGGTGAAGGTGCGGACGGCAGGCTGCGTCGTCTAGGTCGTCGCGAACGAATTCCGGCGAGCTCCCTGTAGTTGGGAGGCCGACCACGAGAGCGGGGAGCCGCGCTTGCTTGTCCTATTGCGAGCATCAGTGGTACCGATGGTGTGTCGTGCGAGCAGGTGTTAGAAAGACCGGGACGGCGAGACAAGGCATCGGCAACTTGATTGCGCGCTCCTTGAACATACGTGATGTGCAATTCCGGGAACTCCGCAAGAAAGTCTAGCCACCGGGCGGTGCGTCCGCGCAGAGGCTTCGATGCTTGGAGTCGTTGGAGAAGGGTGAGAGCTTGCTGATCAGCGTAAGCCGTTGCCTTGGAGACGGAGCAAGTGAGACCACTTGTTCAGTCCCATGACCAACGCCAAGAGTTCCTGATCGTAGATCGAGTGTCTCTGTTGCATGGGGTTGATGACTTGACTGAGGAAGCCGATGGGTTTACCGTCTTGTTCGAGAACTGCTCCGATTGCATAACCAGAGGCGTCTGTGTATAAATCGAAGAGGTCTTCGTCGTGTCAGGGACCTGTAAGGTAGTGAAGTCTATTAAGCGCTGTTTGAGCTGCCGCACCGCTTGCGTGTGAAGCTCTGTCCATTTGAAACA
>NW_013655264.1:1060-1700 GCF_000499385.1 Eimeria necatrix
AGACGTCTTTACGCGTTAGATCAACCAGCGGCCGGGCGACGTCTGCATAGTCCGGTCCCATGAACATGCGACAGTAATTTATGGTGCCGAGGAACTGGCGCACTTGCGTTTCGTTCTCCAGCACCTCTGGCCAATGCCGGATGGCTTCGGTTTTGTCTTCTGCGGGTTTGATCCCCGCAGCAGAAATGGTACAACCGAAATATGTAATTGTTTGCCGTGCAAACTTACATTTGCGGAATTTTGAGTAGAACTGGTGTCGAAGAAAAATGCTGAGGACTTGTCGCAGGAGAGAAACGTGCCCAGAGAGATCAGAACTATAGATAAGTACATCATCTAGGTACGCAATAACGCCCTGCCCCAATAAAGGTTGTACATAGGCATTTATATTGGCCTGGAACGTAGCGGGAGCACCCTTAAGGCCGAAGGGCATCACTGGGTACTCGAATAGTCCGTGAACGGACCGGAAAGCCGTCTTCCAACGGTCTTCCTTAGCCATACGTATTTGATGGAATCCTGCTTCCAGGTCCAAGGTGGAGAAATACTTGGCGCCTCCGAGCAGCTCCTGAATGCTTTGAATGGGACGTAGTGGAAAATCAGGGGCTATCGTAAGGGCATTTAGAGCCTGGTAATTGACAACCAT
>NW_013655265.1:0-1673 GCF_000499385.1 Eimeria necatrix
CTTCTGACGCACCTGCGTTTCGTTCTCCAGCACCTCAGGCCACTGCCGGATGGCTGCAATTTTATCTTCTGCAGGTTTAATCCCCGCAGCGGAAATGGTATAACCCAAATACGTAATCGTTTGCCTTGCAAACTTGCATTTGCGGAATTTTGGGTAGAACTGATGTTGAAGAAAAATGCTGAGGACTTGTCGCAAGAGAGATACGTGCCCCGAGAGATCAGAGCTATAGATGAGGACATCATCTAGATACGCAATAACGCCTTGTCTTAGTAACGGTTGCAGGTAGGCATTAATATTGGCCTGGAACGCGGCAGGTCGTGGGAATTCCGGCTTCCCGTAGTGAGCCATGAGCTTATCAGGTTCTTGCCTGGCCTTTCGACAGAAGGTGGCCAGAAGGAATCGGTACGCATAAACTACCTAGCCTGCTTCTAGGTCCAGGGTGGAAAAGTACTGGGCGCCTCCCAGCATCTCGAGAATGGTTTGGATGGGAGGTAAGGGAAATTCAGGGGCTATCGTAAGGGCATTTAGGGCCTGATAGTTTACAACCATACGCATTTTGCGCTCCCCTGAGCCATCATCGCGTTTGTCCACCATGATTGTAGGCGAGCAAATAGGCGAGTAGGTCGGTCCGATCCAACCATTGTCCGACAACTTAGCTATCTCCTGTTTGTGGAATGTGAGCTGATCTGGGGTCATACGGTAGATCGTAGATTTCGCCGGAAGTTTTCCCGGCGCGAGTAGAATATGGTGATCATGAGGGCGTTTCGGCGGTAATCCCTTAGGTAAGTTATCGGGAAATACAGCTCGGTACTCGTGCAACACTTGTGCTATCTCCTGGGGGATATCCTGCGCCTCTGTCGAATGTATCCATGCGTCAAACAGAGTGTGCTCGAGTTGTGCCTGAGGCCAGGGGGACTCCTCATCACTCTCCGTTGCCCCCGCGGCGGTTATGGCCGAAGGACTATGCCAACTGGAGGACGCGGGTTGAGTCCCGATTACCGCGCAGCAAAGCGCGCCTTGCCATTCATCCGCGAGCCGTAGGGGCATTGCCGGACCGGCTTCGGACAAAGCCAGTATGAGGTGCAAACTGTGCATTGGAGCCTTGAGATCCTTTGTGTCCTCAGCTGCTTGACGAACGAGCGACGTTATCCGCGCCTTCGCCTTCTTCTTCGCGTGGGGTTTATACCTCCTTGGAGGTGGGCGTAAGAATATGGCGGCCTCCTCGGTAGACATACCCGCCACTTGGTTTGCCAGTATCTCGTACGCTTGTTCTGCAGGGGTCTTTGGGTGGGCTGCGATGAAACTGTCACCTCGCAGCGTTGTTTCACCAGTCCGAACGACCGGTAACTCGCACCACTGGCCATTCACATAGGTTCGGAGCTTGTCCGACTGAAAATACCAGGCCACCTTGTGTTCCGTCAGCCAATCCAAGCCCAAGACTAAGTCATAGGGAACGGGTCCCACTAGAAAGTCCCCGGAAAAACGTGCGTGTCCACACCACAACGTCAGTCTTGTTACAACCCGGTCAATGCGTAGTTGTGCACCTGTGGCCACAGTGAACCTATGTTCCCTTGGAAGCATCCGCACTTTCAGCTGCAGTCGTTCGACTGTTTTGGGACTAATGAAACTTCGTGAAGCTCCAGTATCCAAGAGGGCCTCACATGGACTCCCTA
>NW_013655265.1:1773-2303 GCF_000499385.1 Eimeria necatrix
TGGGACTAATGAAACTTCGTGACGCTCCAGTGTCCAAGAGGGCCTCGCATGGGCTCCCTACAAGCTCAACCCGAAGTACTGCTGTCGCACCCACACAGCACAACGCCCCCCGTTGGTCGTAAGACTCTTTCATGTAAGTCTCCCTCCACCAGTGTGGCAGAATCTCTGTCACGTCTGACCCATGGCCTTCCTGTGTTGCCTCCGCAGACTTCCTGCGGCTATCAGTCGTCGCGTCCGGAGTCTCCTCACTCAGGATCGACGTTGGCCCAGACTTCCACCGCAATTCCGAGAGCGGTTGAGTCTCTTCCTTGCGCTCCTTGCTCGTATTAGTTCCTTCCGCAGTGCTGAGGAGTCGGTTTCTCCTCTCAAAGGAGACTGGAATGGCATTGGGGCCTGTCGCCACTGCGCACATCATCCCCTTGCCATGACTACGCGGCCTAGAACGCTCGTCTCCAACTAAGCCTAGGCCCGCAAGTTTAATCGCTCCGTCGTTTCAGTGTTAGGACGGGCGGGCGCTCCACCGCGCTGGT
>NW_013655266.1:2500-10668 GCF_000499385.1 Eimeria necatrix
TGCTGCTGCTGCTGCTGCTGCCGCTGCTGCTGCTGCTTGTCAGGGCAGTCCTCAATGCCTCTGCAGCAGCAGCACAGCAGCCGCTGGCTGCGTTTGTTGGCAGATAAGGGGCCACAGCGGCTTCTCCTGCGACTTAGCTGCTGCTGCTGCTGCTGCTGCAGTTTCTGCGCTGCTGCTGCTGCGCTGGTTGCTGCTGCTGCTGCTCCAAGGAGGAACTTGAGTCCTTTTTGCTGTTTTGCATTAAATAACTTATTTTATTTATTTAATTTACACTTAAAGGCAAACAGCCAGCCAAATGGGTACTACAGACCCACCGGTCCATTCGGCTGCAGGGGGGCCCCCGGTCAGGGCCCCGCTGCTGCTGTCGATTCTGGCGCTGCCGCTGCTGCTGCTGCTGCTGCTGCTGCTGCTGCTGCTGTGGCAGCAGCTGCTAGTTTTGTCGCTGAAGGCTTTCAGAAGTTAGTTTGCTTCCACACAAGGTCTTTGTTTCATGTGTGTTGCGGATGATGCTGCTGATTTGCTGCAGCAGCAGCAGCAGCAGCAGCAGCAGCAGCTGAGCATCGGGGCAGCTGGGAGCGTCTTGCTGGCAGCATGGCAGCAACAGCAGCAAAGTAATAAATCCAATAACACATTTTTCTGTAATAATATTTAACTTTAAAGTCATCAGAGAAGGCAGCTGTTGCTGCTGCGCCCCGCGGACTCAAAAGCAGCAGCAGCAGCAGCAGCAGCAGCAGCAATGGCGCGCAGTTTGTTCGTTGCTGCTGCCCTTCTGCTGCATCTGGGCGTCCCCTCTGCAGCAGCAGGAGGGGAGCCTCTCGTCTCTGTCGAAACGGAATCTGCTGCTGCTGCTGCTGCTGCTGCTGCTGCAGAGCAGCAGCAGCAGCAGCAGCTCCCGGGCAGCGTCATTGCCCGCTTTTCCTTCAACGCTGCAGAGCAGCAGCAGCAGCAGCAGCTCCCGGGCAGCGTCATTGCCCGCTTTTCCTTCAACAGCAAAGACTACTACGAGCTGCCTATACACCTGCGGCCCAGCAGCAAAGGACTGCAGCAAAAGAGGGGCCCTTTTGCTGCTGCTTTAAATGGAGCTTTTGCTGCTGTTGTTTGTCTGGTGCTTATTACTTTGTTTAATGATGCTTTTGCTGCAGCAAAACGAAGAAGGCAGCAGCAGCAGCAGCGGCGGCAGGCCCAGTCGCTTGCTGCCCAGCGGCTTGCTGCTGCTGCTGCTATGAGGCGAGCAGCAGATCTGCTGCTGCAGCACCAGCAGCAAGTGCGCGACCAGCGCCTACAACAGCAGCAGCAGCAGCAAGAGCAGCAGCAGCAGCGAGAACAGCAGCAGCAACAACAACAACAACAAGAGCAGCAGCAGCCGCGGCACCAAAACAAGCAGCTGCAGCTGCAGCAGCAGCAGCAGCAGCAGCAGCAGCAGCAGCAGCAGAAGCAGCAGCAGCAGCAGCAACAGCAGAAGCAGATGATACTTGCTGCAGCAGATCTGGAAAAGAAAATTCTTCCTTTGGAAGAGCTGCTGCCACAAACAGCAGAAGTGGGGCAGCAGCTCAGAGACCGCCTTTTGCTGGCAGCAGGAGCTTTCACTTTGCGGCAGCTGCAGCTGATGCAGCAGCAGCGGCAGCAGCAGCAGCAGCAGCAGCAGCAGCAGCAGCAGCAGGAAGAAGAGGGGCAGCAGAGTCACAGCCGCAGCCCCGCCTCACGCCGAGACAGAAACGCCGCAAGCGCAGCAGCTGCTGCAGTACACAGCAGCAGCAGCAGCAGCAGCAGCAGCAGCAGCAGCAGCAGCAGCAGCAAGCCCTCGCTGGCGGGCATGGGGCCCGCAGCAGCAGGGCCCCTCGAGAGCCCCCAGTGGCTCGCAGAGGAAGTGTGGGGCCCCCCAAGGGGGCCCCAGGAAGGTCTCTGGGGCCCCCATGGGGGCCCCCTTGGGGGCCCCCATGGGGGCCCCCTTGGGGGCCCCCCTGGGGGGCCCCTTGGAGGCCCCCAAGATGACCCTTTTGAGACCCAAGAGCCCTCCTCTCTGCTGCGTCTCAACAGACTTTCTTTGCTGCTTTCTGAGAATGCCATTACTTCAAGTCGAGATGCTTTTCAAATACTAAATGCCCTGGAGGGGCCCCCAGAGGGGCCCCCAGAGGGGCCCCTACGGGGGCCCCTACGGGGGCCCCTACGGGGGCCCCCAGGGGGGCCCCTCTAGGGGCCCCCCACGGCCTTCTCTGGGGGCCCCCGGGGGCCCCAGAGAAGGCCGTAGGCCCCCAAAGGAGACCTTGGGGGGCCCCTGGGGGCCCCCCAAAGAAACCCTTGGGGGCCCCTTCAGGGGGCCCCCAGGGAAACCCTTGGGGGCCCCTTTTGGGGCCCCCAAGGAAACCTTTGGGGGGCCCCTTCGGGGGGCCCCTTCGGGGGGCCCCAGGGCCCCTAAGGGGGCCCCCCTTTGCATTTGTTTTGCTGCTGAGAAGGTACTAAGAGTTGGCAGGAAATGTTTTAGCTGCTAAGCTTTGGCTCAGCAGCAGCAAACCGCTTTTTGCTGCTGCTGCTGCTGCCTTTTTTATAAATACTTTTAACATGAATATTATTATTATTATTATTATTATTATTATTATTAAATTTATTTTATTATTATTCTTTTTTATTGTTAATGGGGGGAAAGAGGCCCCCTACAAAAAAAGGCGTTCTTTGAATTCAGCAGCTAGGGTTTCGAGGGTTTCAGGTGAGGGTTTAGGGTTTGGACGAGGGTTTAGGGTTTGGACGAGGGTTTAGGGTTTAGGGTTTAGGGTTTCAGAAGCTCTTCGAGGTTTTTGCGGAGTTCAGCTGCAGATTTTTCCCTGTCCACTTGCCAGGCGTTTGGCGGCGCCGTTTTATCTGAGGCAACACAAACCCTAAACCCTAAACCCTAAACCCTAAACCCTAAACCCTAAACCCTAAAACGGGAGCTGCGAAGCCATCTGCACTCAGGGCTTAGTAGCGGGCAGGCCCCTATCGCCTGCGTTTGTCAACAGGGTGCAGCGTTTAGCTTAGGGTTTAGGGTTTAGGGTTTAGGGTTTAGGGTTTAGGGTTTAGGGTTTACCGAAGAGCAGCGCATGCACCCCAGACCCCCCCAAAATAACTTTCGGCTCCAGCTGCTGCTGCCGCAGCCGCTGCTCAATCAGCAGCAAAGAAAAAGTCTCTTCTGCCACTTGCTGCAGCACTTGGGGGTCTAGGGGCCTCTTATTGATTTTCCTGCTGCTCCAGAGGTCCCCGGGGGCCCCCCTGGGGGGCCCCCCCGGGGGGCCCCCCGGGGGGCCCCCTCGGGGGCCCCCGGGGGGCCCCCCCAAGACGGCCCGGCGCAAACTGCTGAGGGTACGGCGGGTCCCTGAAGAAGGCACAGAGGCTGCTAGCAAACCCTAAACCCTAAAAGAGGGTTTTGTTGCTGCTGCTGCGGCGCTGCAGCGCCACAAAGGTCTCTGCCGGGAAGCCTAGGGCTGGGTGCACAGGGTTTAGGGTTTAGGGTTTAGGGTTTAGGGTTTGGGGTTTAGGCGGAGGCCGCACCGACAGAGAGCAGCAGAGTTTCCGTTTCCCCCGTTTCCGAGCCTTCCCCCGCGTGCTCTCCCTGCTGCTGCTGCTGCTGCTGCTCTCCCTGCTGCTGCTGCTGCTGCTGCTGCTGCTGCTGCTGCAGAAAGCGCCTGAAAAGGGCCTCCTTTCCGGGCTGCAGGGCCTCCGCCAGCAGCAACTCCTGCTGCAGCACAAAAGGGTCTTTTGGGGGGCCCCTCGTCAGTCTGTACACTCGGGGCTGCCTGCGGCCCCACAAAACGCAGCCCCACACAATGCATGCACTTGTTTGTGCATTTGTTTGCGCATTTATTTGTGCATTTATTCCCCTATTTATGAACGCAGATATTTATGCACTTAACCATGCAGTTTGCATGCGCTTTTGCATGCATACATGCATGCATGCATGCATGCATGCATGCATGCAAAAGCGCATGCAAACTGCATGCATGCATGCATGCATGCATGCATGCATGCACGCATGCATGCATGCATGCATGCGTTGGGGCTGGGGGGGCTGACCTGAGGTCTACGGAGTGGACCAAAGGGGGGAGAGGCTGTTGGAGAAAAAGGGGACTGAGAGAAAGTCTTTGGAGAGTTTCGGAAGCATCGAAAAGGACTTTCAAGAAGAGAGGATTCGGCAGCAGCAGCAGCAGCAGCTGCGCTGCAGCAGCAGCAAACACCCGCTGCTGCTGCAGCAAATCCACCACCAAAACCCCACACCCAAACGCCACACAAAGCAAAGACCCCCAAAACGGGGGGGCCCCCAAAACCCTCAGCCCCACTGCAGCAGCAGCAAAACCCGCGGGCTCTCCCCCCCCCACTTCCAGCGGGAAAACAAAACCCTCTGGGGGGCCCCCGGGGGCCCCCGGGGCCCACGGGGGCCCCTGGGGCCCCTGGGGCCCCTGGGGCCCCGGGGGCCCCGGGGCCCCGGGGGGGCCCCAACACCCAGTGGCTCCTGAGCTGCTGCCAGCTCTTGGGGGGCCCCCAAAGGCTTGGGGGCCCCCTGAGCTGTGGGGGCCCCCTGGGGAGTGGGTAGCCCCTGGCCCTTGGGGGCCCCCGCCGCTGGGGGGGCCCCCTGTACCCTCACTAGCCTCGCGCTGACAGGGGGGCCCCCCGCTGCCCAGGGGGCCCCACGGGGGGCCCCCGGGGGCCCCCCAAGAGGGTACTGACTGCGGCAGCTCCTGCTGCTGAAAGTCCTGCAGCAGCAGCCGGCGGCGCCGCCCACTGGGCAGGAATGGGGGGCCCCCCGGGGCCCCTGGGGGCCCCCCTGGGGGCCCCCCTGGGGCCCCGGGGGCCCCCTGGGCCCTTAGCTGCTGCAGCTCTTGCTGCGTGTAAATGATGCGGCTTTGCTGCTGCTGCTGCTTCCTTAGAAACTCAAAATGCTTCCCAAGTTCTGCTGCTGTCCCCACAAAGTGAATCGACGTGGGGTGCAGCAAGTATGGGCCTGCGCTGCTGCTGCTGCTGCTGCTGCTGCTGCTGCTGCTGCTGCTGCTTCCGCTGCTGCTGCTGCTGCTGCTGCTGCTGCTGCGCGCCTCAAGAGGGGCCTGTGTCTCCTGCTGCTGCACATTTTGGTAAACATTTTGCTGCAGTTGAAACTGAGGAGAGAAGGGCCTCCTTGCAAAGGCCCCCGAGGCAGCATCGGGCAGGGGGGCCCCCGGGGGCCCCGGGGGGGCCCCCGGGGGGGCCCCTAGGGGGGCCCCTTGGGGGGCCCCTTGGGGGGCCCCCTGGGGGGCCCCCCTAGAGGCCCTTCTGGAGGCCAAAAGGAGACGGCGGCTCATGAGGAAGCCCCAGGGGTCCAGCGGGAGACCTGAGGGCAAAAACTCTAAAAGATAAGCTGCTGCTTCAAGGCAGCAGCAGCAGCAGCTGCTGCTGCTGCTGCTGCTGCAGCGACTGCAGCAGCAGCAACTGCAGCAGCTGCAACTGCAGCAGCAGCAACTCAGCAAGAACTGGCGCAGCAGCGACTGAAGCAGCAGCAACTACAGCAGCAACTGTAGCAGCAACGACTGCAGCAGCAGCAACTGCAGCCGCAGCAACTGCAGCAGCTGCAGCAGCAGCTGCTGCAGCACATCTAAATTGAGCCCTTTTCTTCCAGCTGCTGCATCAGCAAGAAACCCGGCAGGCTGATCGCCAAGTTCCGAACCCTAAACCCTAAACCCTAAACCCTAAACCCTAAACCCTCCGTGGGGCCGGCGGACCTGTGTGGGGGTGTTTCTTCTGGAGTTCTGCTGCTGCTGCTGCTTGCATGCAGGAGCTGCCTATACACCTGAAGACCTGCAGCAGCAGCGCCTCGCTTTGTCTCTTTTGAGCAGTTTCAATTAAAAACTTCCAAGAGATATTTGTTCCTTTTAAAGGGACATTTAGCGACTCCGCGCCCTGCACCACAAACCCTAAACCCTAAACCCTAAACCCTAAACCCTAAACCCTAAACCCTAAACCCTAAACCCTAAATACAAACCCTAAACCCTAAACCCTAAACCCTAAACCCTAAACCCTAAACCCTAAACCCTAAACCCTAAACCCCTAAACCCTAAACCCTAAACCCTAAACCCTAAACCCTAAACCCTAAACCCTAAACCCTAAACCCTAAAACAAAACCCTAAACCCTAAACCCTAAACCCTAAACCCTAAACCCTAAACCCTAAACCCTAAACCCTAAACCGCAAACCCTAAACCCTAAACCCTAAACCCTAAACCCTAAACCCTAAACCCTAAACCCTAAGCTGACCACTGCAGCCCTCGCCCAGCCTGGCAAACCTTTTCGCCCCTTTCAAACGCTAAAGTCATTTTTCAGTGCCCCAAACCCTCGTCACTACTGCAATTCTGCTGCTGCTGCTGCTGTTGCTGCTGTTGCTGCTGTTGCTGCTGCTGCTGCTGCTGCTGCTCTAGCTGCCGCTTCTGCTGCTATTGCTGCTCCTGTTGCTGTTGCTGCTCCTGCTGCTGTTGCTGCTCCTGTTGCTGCTGCTGCTCTTGCTGCTGTTGCTGCTCTTGCTGCTCTTGCTGCTCTTGCTGCTGCTGCTCTTGCTGCTGCTGCTGCTGCTGCTTCCGTACCGCTGAAGGGTTTTGTGCTGCCCAGCAAGCAGCAAAAAGAAGAGGGGCCTCAAAGACGGGGGCCCCCTGGGCCTCACAAAGCTGCCGCAGGAGGGCCCCCAGGCAGTGGGGGTTTAGCCGGGAGGGCAGCTGCTGCAGCAGCAGCAGCCGCTGCTGCTGCTGCTCCTGCTGCTGCTGCTGCTGCTGCTGCTGCTGCTGGGGAGGCAGCAAAATGTGCAGCATTTCCAGAAAGCGAATGGGCCCCACAAGGAGAAACAATTTGTTCAAGTCCACCGCCTCGGCGCTGCGGGGCATCAAGGCGAAGTGCCTGCACGCAAAACCCTAAACCCTAAACCCTAAACCCTAAACCCTAAACCCTAAACCCTATGGGCCAGCCCCACCAGCACAAAGAACAAGACAAAAACGGAGACGCAGGAAACATAATAAAGGGACAAACTAAACCCTGAACTGGGGGCCCCCTGGGGTCCCTGGGAGGGGCCCCCTGGGGGATTCCCTGCGGGGCCCCCTGGGGGGCCCCGTGGGGGCCCCCCTGGGGGGCCCCCCTGGGGAGACCCCCTGGGGGGCCCCCTAGGGGGCCCCCTAGGGGGCCCCCTAGGGGGCCCCCTGAGGGTTTTTGGTGCAGCAGAAAGGGTTTATTTTCCTTCTCACTCCTCTGCAAGAGTCAGAAAGACTTGTTGACAAAATAAAACACTTTTGGGGTCTCTTGAAGGAACTCCTTGGGGCCTCAACAAACCAAAAATCAACTCCGGGTGGGCGACACCGACGGCCCCAGGGGGCCCCCAAACCCTCCCCACAAGGGGCCCCCAAGGGGGCCCCCAGGGGGGCCCCCACGGGGGCCCCCAGAGGGGCCCCCAAGGAGGCCCCCAGAGGGGCCCCCAGCGCGGTCTCCAGAGGGGCCCCCAGGGGGGCCCCCTGGGCAGCCCCCGGAGGGGCCCCCGGAAGGGCCCCCGGGGGGGCCCCCTGGGGGGCCCCCGGAGGGGCCCCCTGGGGGGGCCCCGGAGGGGCCCCCTGGGGGGGCCCCAGGGGGGCCCCCTGGGGGGCCTCGGGGGCCCCAGGGGGGCCCCCTGGGACGTCTAGTTGTAAATTAGCCAAAGATGGAGGCAAAAGAACTTCTCTGTCGAAAAGGATTTGAAAAGCCTCGTGAAGGTCGGCCTTTAGGGTTTCCCATCCCCTACACGCAGCAAACCCTAAACCCTAAACCCTAAACCCTAAACCCTAATCGCGGAGGCAAGTGCGCTAAGTAACAATTGGAAGTCCACACGGCTAAAGGCTTTAGAGCTAGCCTCTAGGGTCTAGGGCTTGGTCTCTGGGCCTGTCGTCTAGGGTATAGGGTTTAGGGTTTAGGGTTTAGGGATTAGGGTTTAGGGTTTAGGGTTTAGGGTTTAGGGTTTAGGGTTTAGCTCACGCCGCATGCAAACCCTCTGCGTGCCCCTGCGGGTCCCAGTAAGATTGTTTAGGAGGCCTGAATGTCCCGAGGGCCCCCCTGAGGGCCATTGGGGGCCCCTGGGGCCCCCAGGGGGTACCGCGGGGCCCCTGGGGCCCCTCAATGCATCAATTATGCGGGCCACAAGATTAGCAGCTAATTCATCTCCTTT
>NW_013655266.1:10768-14022 GCF_000499385.1 Eimeria necatrix
GCAGCAGCAGCAGCAGCAGCAGCAGCAGCAGCAGCAAACGCGCGCTTGTGCAGAGGAACATGCAGGGGGAGATACTTGGAAGTCAAAATTGTACTTTTGAGGGACTCTGTGCTGCTGCTGCTTGCAGGTGTGGGGTTGTGGGGTGTACAGACAGCTGGGGCGGTGCCGGAAGCGCCGCTGCTGCTGCTGCTGCTGCTGCTGCTGCTGCAGCAGCGGCGGCGGCTGCTGCCTCGGCCTGCTCCTCTAGCTGCTGCTGCTGCCGCCGCTCTTGCTGCTGTTGCCCTTGTTGCTGCTGCTGCTGCTGCTGCTGCTGCTTCGGGCCAGCCCGCAGCAGCAGCAGCTGCTGCTGCTGCAGGCGCTGCATGCATGGGCTAGTTGCGTGTCCCGCAATTGAGGTGTCTGTACACCTGAAATTTAAAGAGGGCTCTCCCACCACCGGATCCGGCAGCAGCAAAAGAAATCTTTTATTTCTTTTAATATATTTCTTTTCTTCATATTTTTATTTCTTTTGTACCTTTTGAAGCCCAGCAGAACATCGGGGGCCCCCAGGGGGGCCCCCAGGGGGCCCCCCAGAGCTCTAGGCTTCGGGGGGGCCCTAGGGGGGCCCCCTGCAGCCCAGCACTGCTCGTGACGCTTTATTTTGAGCTCTTTAGTTAATTTTTAATTTTTATTTTTAATTTAATTACTTTTTATTTAATAATTTTTCAAAACTGCAGCAAAACTCGGAGCAGCAGCAGCCTCCAGGGGCCCCCTAGGGGCCCCAGGCTCGAGCTAGCTGGCGCTGGCTGCAGATTTCGGGGTTTGTTTGCCGTTTAAAAATCATTTAAATGAATTAATAAATTTATTTTTATTAATTTTAATTTATTTGAGTGCCGTTTGAGGCCTATATGTGCAAAAATAAAGACTTGTGGGCCTGAGGATGATTGCGTACTCCTGCATACATTGTATGGATACAAAATAAAAGTATACTTGCTATTTTTCCGATTATTTCTCTTTTTATCATCTCTAAATATGATATATTTGCAAATACAATTGCATATATTCTATTTCTGTGCATAATATAATAAAAGTGGAGGCAAAACAAGCAAAGATGTATATATGCAGGTGTACGTACACCTGAGGTGTACGTACACTGCACGCGCAGGCATTTCAGCTCAGGTGTACATACAGCATCTTAGATCCAAAAAGGCCAATTTAATGCAAAAACAAATTAAAAAAGAACTTCAGGCTTTTGCATTTATTTCCATTTGATTCTGGCGGCCTTAGGAGGGAGAATTGCTCCAAAAACAATCAAATATGAAATTAAAAAGTCTTCTACTTTTTTATATTTTCATATTTAACTTTGAAGTCCACAAAAAGGTCAGTTCAAGAGCATGCATGCAAATGGAAGAACAAACAAATATACTTTTTCAGAAAAAAATATTCAAAAGGTAAAGTTTTTTAATTTCTCCAAATTTTATATTTGAAAGAATTTAAAGTGCCAATAAACTCTTCTAACATTAAACTGGAATAAATAATTACAAAAATAAACAAGAATTAGTATTTAATTTATATTTTTCTAAATTTCTAATCCATTAAAATTACTATTATATGCATTTGTTGGAAATGAATTTCGAGCGCATGCAGAGATATAAATACCACTTCAAAAACTCTTCAAATATATTTTAAATTCTCCTAAAATATATTTTAAATACTCTTCAAATATAAAATCGCGAAAATTCTTTTAATTTGATTCTGAACGTGGGGCTGAGGTGTACAGACACCCGAGACCCACGCGGAGCAACGCAGGGCTTGCTCGTTTTTTTTTTTTGTTTCTTTTCATTCATTTAATGTATTTCTTGCGTTTATTTGATTTATTTCGCTTCCTTTGTTTTTATTTCAGCTATTCTGTCCCTTTTATCTCCTTTTTTTCATTTTATTTCTTTTCTTTTTCCTCTTTTTGCTCTGGGGTGTATGTACAGACAGTGCGGGGGGCGGAAGACAAAAGAAAACTTTTTTTGTTCGTTTTTCTTTTTTTATTTCGCCATCGCCTCCGTCTCATCTTCGAGACCAACTGGTCTCTTAGATCCTGAGGCCTTCCCTCTCAAACCCTAAACCCTAAACCCTAAACCCTAAACCCTTAAACACTACCCGTATGCCCTTCTAGGCCCGACGCCGGGGAGCACAGGCCCTTACAAGTCCCTTAACAGAAGAAGAGAGCTCCAAACCCTCCACTCTAAACCCCAAAGGTCCTAAACCCTAAACCCTAAACCCTAAACCCTCCTGCCCTGCCCCGCTGCAGCAGCGCCTGCAGCTACTTGAGGGCATCTGGGCAGCACCCAACCGCAGCAAAAGAATTGCAAGTGCAGCAAAAGAAAAGAAATGTTTCAGAAATGTGAAAAACAAGAAATAGAAAATGCTGCAGTTGTGCTGCTGCTAATTTCAAATCTAGAGAGAAGAGGCAAACCCGCAGCCCCAAAAGGGGCCCCTACGCATGCATGCAGACAGCAGCGCCGTGCATGCATGCGTGCATGCATGCATGCATGCATGCATGCATGCATGCGCGCATGCACGCGAGCTGCCGGACTGCACGTATGCACTAGCGCTACACACGCATGCATGCATGCATGCATGCATGCACACCTGCATGCACACCTGCATGCACACCTGCATGCATGCATGCATGCACACCTGCATGCACACTTGCATGCACACCTGCATGCACGCCGCTGCACGCCTCCCTCCACGCCAGCCTACCAGCCTACCCGTCCCCCTGCCTGCCCGCATGCCCGCATGCCCGCATGCGCACCTGCATGCCCGCATGCATGCATGCGCGCATGCATGCACGCATGCATGCATGCATGCATGCATGCATGCATGCATGCGTGTCAGTGAGTGGCGGCGCGGAGGCGGTGGTAGGCGTCAGCCACGAGGCCCCCCACAGAGCTGAAGAGGCCCTGGGCAGTTTGGGAGGTGACAGCGCTCTTGACCTCCCCATACACCTGAGACCCCACAGCCACAGCTTCCTGGCCAATCCGCTGCGCCTCCGCCTGCAGTTCTGCTGCTTCTTCGCCGCTGGGCAGCAGGCAGCTGCTGCTGCTGCTGCTGCTGGGGGCCCCCCCCTCCACCAGGTACCCTGCGAACGCGGGGGCCCCCAAGGGGGCCCCCGCGGGGGCCCCCGCGGGGGGGGCCCCCACGTAGCTGTAGTACTGGGGGGCCCCCACTGACACGCACGGCAGGGGGGGCCCCCCCCCCCCCGGGGGGGCCCCCCCCCC
>NW_013655266.1:16622-42601 GCF_000499385.1 Eimeria necatrix
CCTAGCGAAAGAAACCCTAAACCCCCACCCAAAACCCCCAAGCCCCATCAAACAAACCCTAAACCCTTCTGCTGCAGCTGCTGCTCTCCTCAAAAGAGCACCCCAAGAGCGTCGCTGCGCAGCCTCGCGCGGCCCCTAGGGTTTAGGGTTTAGGGTTTAGGGTTTAGCGTACAGAGCTACCGGCCTAGCGCTTAGCGTCCAGACTTTGCTTAGCGTTTAAAGTCTAGAATTTAGATTCAGGGCCGACGCTTCAGCGCTGGAACTTCAAGTTAGGGTTTGGGGCTTAGGGTTTAGGGTTTAGGGTTTAGGGTTTAGGGTTTAGGGTTTGGGGTTACGGTGGCGGGGGGGGGCACGGAGTAGGCCCGGGCCGGAGCGCAGCAAGACTCGCAGGGGCGCCTGGCGGAGCGTCTGGGGGGGAGAGTGGCAACTCTTAAGTGGAGTTTATTTTTGTTGGGATCGTTTTTTTGGATCCCGGGATCGCTTTTTTGGATCCCGGGATCGCTTTTTTGGATCCCGGGATCGCTTTTTTGGATCCCAGACAGCAGCAGCTCCGCGCGGCGCACTGGGGCTTTGCTGCGCTGCCGGGGGCTCAGCAGCGCGCAGCAGCCAGCTTCATCTGCTGCTGCTTCTTCGCCTTCCACCACGTACGCGGGCTGCTGCAGCAGCAGCTGCTGCAGCTGCTGCTGCTGCTGCTGCTGCTGCTGCTGCGGCCAGGCCGCGCCCCACCGCCCCGGCAGCGGGTACGAGGCCCTCGGGCTGGCCGAGATGCTGCGGTACACCACGGGGGGGCCCCCCGCAGGGTCTCGGGGGGCCCCCCGGGGGCCCCCCGGCGAGCAGCAAGTGCTCAGCGGGCACGAGGGGGTACTGGGGGGCCCCCCGGGGGCCCTCAGCGGCGAAGACTGCTGCCTGGGGGTCGCGGCGGGCCTCCGCAGCAGGGGCCCCCCGGGGGCCCCCAGGGGGGCCCCCAGGGGGGCCCCCGGGGGGGCCCCCAGGGGGGCCCCCAGGGGGGCCCCCGGGGCCGTGGAGTGGCGGAGGAAGACCCTGCGGGGCACTGGAATGTCTCTGTATTTGTATTCAATTCGAGTTTCAGGAACTTCGACAATTCTTTCAATTGGAACTTCGCGATGAACTCTTCGAGGGACTTCGACAATTTTTTCGACAAAAACGGGTTTGGGAATTGCTGTTGTGCGCTCCTCTATCACTGGCTTCGGCACCGGCACCACCACCTCCTGCAGCAGCAGCAGCAGCAGCAGCAGCAGCAGCAGCGCATGCAGCGGACGCCGAGGAGGCAACGCCGCGGGAGCAGCAGCTGCTGCAGCAGCAGCAGCAGCAGCTGCAGCAGCAGCAACTGCAGCAGCAGCAGCAGCTGCTGCAGCAGCTGCAGCAGCTGCAGCAGCAGCAGCAGCTGCAGCAGCAGCAGCAGCAGCTGCAGCAGCAGCAGCAGCTGCTGCAGCAGCAACAGCAGCTCTCAAGCTAGTCCCCAGGAGCCAATAAAGGGTGCAGAGGCTCCCGGGGGCCCAGGAAGCCCGCAGTTTCGCCGGAAGTAGGGCCTAGGGCTTAGGGCAAGGGTTTAGGGTTTAGGGTTTAGGGTTTAGGGTTTGGGGACCTGGTAGATGGTGGTGGGGACCTCGACGGTGCGTTCGACGAGCTGGACTTGGGGCACGTCAGTGATGACTTCTTTGGTGATGGGTTTGGGGACATGTCGAATTCTTTCCACAGTTTCGAACTTGGGAATATATTTTATTTTTTCTTGAAAAACTTTTTTCTTTTCCTCCACCAGTCTTTCCACTGCAGCCACTTGCGGCACTTCCACCACCACTTCCTGCACTTGGGGCCTCCGCACTTCCACCACTTGTTCGCTGACCCAGGGGCCCCCTGCAGCGAGGGGGGCCCCCGGCAGCAGGAGGCCCCTGGGGCCCCTGGGTACTGAGGGGGCCCTCGACTTCTATGCAGCCCGAAAGCGGGCAGCGCCGGCGCCGCTGCTGCTGCTGCGGGCCCTCGTAGTACATTGTGCTGCTGCGGGAGGCGGGGCCTCGGGACTTGCGGAGAAAAGGATTTGTTGAGAAAAGAAAAAGTGAAGAGCTGGAGGCTGGCGGGTGGGGGAGGGGCGCGGGAGGGGTGTTCAGTGTCTGTACACCGCGACGGCTGTGGGGCTACGGCCCAGCAGCAGCAGCAGCAGCAGCAGCAGCAGCAGCAGCAGGGAAAGAGAGAGTCGCAGGAGCTACAAGGCAGCGCATGCAAGGGACTGCAGCTGCTGGGGGCCCCCAAAGACAAGATAAGGGGCTGGGGCGCAGCGGGGCCTCCGGGGAAAGCTGCAAAGACTGGGCGGGGTGGACAAGGCTGGTCTGTTGCCGCTTTCGGTCCCGCGAGCCCTCGGGGGAAAATCCCCAAATGTACCTTTTCAAATGAACTGTAATTAACCTTTTAAACTCGAAATAATACTGGAAAACGAAAAATAGGGCTTGGGAGGGCGGCGCGGAAGTGCTGCTAGAGTGGCACGTCGATACAGCTGCTGCGCAGCGCCAGCTAGCCCTTCGTTGCCCGCTAAGACCTGCTTCTACAAAGACGAAGTTGAAGTCAGTTGTTTAGAAACCTTTCATTGACAAGAAGAAAAAGAAAAGAATGAAAAAGGGCGGAGAGGTTCGCAGCTCTCGACCCGCAGCCCTGGACTGCTCGGCCCAGGCGAAACTGCAAGAAGTGCCGCCCCCCAAACCGCACACGGCGAGACTGCAACTTCTTGTCCATTCTTCTAAATTAACTTTTTAATTCAAATTTCCAGCTTTTGTTTCCAATTAAAAAGACAAAACGCCGCCTCTAAGGACAAGGAACTCCCAAGTCGTCTGCTTTCCCGGGCTGCAAGCTCGCACTCCTTCTGCAACACCAGCATGCGCAACAAAGCTTTCCGACTTTTTCCCGCTGATCCTCCCGCCATTTTTTGAATTAAAGTGGCAGAAATAAATGCCAATTAAAAGGTTTTGAAGAGTTGAACAGAGAGAGGGTCGAACCTCCCCGTTCCCCCTGTTCACTGCGGCTCGAGCAGGCTCTGCCGCGCAGGAATTGCAAACCCGCTAGCCACACGAAGTTTCCGGCATTTTGCAACTCCTTTAATTCATTAAATCTTTCCTTTTAAACTCAATACACCAATTAAAACCCTCCCTGCCCTCGAGTCTGCTGCACACACACAAACTTGAATATTCACACTGGCTGCATATTTCAGAAACTTGCAACAAATGGTATTTCTACTTCCCAGTCAAGCCACTTGACATATCCCACTACTTCTGCAAATTGGGGCCCGCTAGTAGACTTTCTTAAAAGCTCAGTGTGCAGGCCTCTTGGAATTGAAAATATTCGGGTGTGTGTTTCATTATTTTCTGTTTGTGAAGCTCCAGAGCTCATAAATAAGTACAAATAGTGCAGTTTCCGAAGGTTTCGCGCACAAGAAGAGCACAGCACGTTGCATCCCGTTGTTGTACGCTATTGAACTCCGTATTGCAACCTTTTGGGGTTTCACGGACTGAAATTTCACTTCGTTCAAACAAAACTGCTGAAAAATTACCACGAAATCGATTAATTTGACAGATATTCGACACTTTGTGCTGCTAGGGTCCATCCAGAGGGTCTTAGACTCCACATAGTATAACACAGCAGTGACGGGAAAACTTGAATTGCGTAAAACGCACAGACTGCAGCAAATGCATGCAGGAATTGTGATGGCACTATTGATGGAGTTTCAAAGATGGCTTTAGAATGTTGTGGTCTTCTGGTTTCGCGCGGTGTAGGTGATTCTCGACAAAGAATTAAAGCCATTTTCAGGGTTTTTATTTCGCTCTCAGTTGCTGCAGGTGATGATAGTGAGTGAGAGCCTCATTTTCTATGTAGGCCGTGGCTTAGCGGTGCATAGTAAGTGGCTTAGCTTCTCGAAAGCTGTGAAGAACGCCAAAAGCTTCCAGTTCTGTCTAGAATACTTATTCTAATTTGTACTGCTTATTCTCATTTGTACTAGTTGGCCTTTTAAAAGATTGATCGGCGTTTTCTTTTGCCCAAGTACCTTGTTCATCCCTTAAGCAGAGAGTCCGCGTGCAGCTTGAAAAGCTGCACAGCATCTTGGGACGCATCAAGATGTGGGTGACAGTGTTTTCTTGACAATTCTTTTGACTAAAATTCCTTTTAATTCTTTTATATTGATAGAGTGGCATTGACAAACAGGAGGGCGGCGAAGTTAGAAACCTTGCCACTGAGCATGCAGTAGTTCACGAAGATGCTTAAAATTGTGGCAGCATTCCTGGCTGCCTGCAAAGTCCTGAATTGTGGAAAAATGCATCATCAAGATTGCTATTGATGATTTTGTAGGAGTTGAAATACTCATTTTGGCCCGAGAGGTTAGTGAAGGGCACACTGTTTTGTTAGAACACCCCATGAAGAAGAAGGAAGGCTTTCGCTTATATCCTTGGCCATGCTTGCTTTCAAATACAACACGAAAGAGGACATAGCTTCCCTTGAGCTGCTTTATTCTGTATGAATAAGGCGCGACAGTGGGGCATTTAACTCTTGAGAGTTAATTGCCGGCCACTTCTTTTGCTGGCCCAGCCCATGCATGTCCATCAGCATTCTCTGGACAGATGTGAGAGCACAAGTGGGGCAAGTCCACTCTTGTTGAGAAGACTTGGCCGAAACTTGAAATGGAAAAGAAAATCTAAATATGGTGAAGACGCTTTGGCAGCAACCCGAGAGATAGTGAAAGGCGTTTCAGTGACCCGGTGAAGTACCAAGTGCCTCCGTGGGTGGGTTGTTCGTTTCGAGTTTGTCTGCATGCATTCACTGAACTAAATGTGTTGAAGTCCAGCGCAATTCCATGTTTTGTTCTGTCCTCCTTGATGCACTGAGCAACAGTGCAAGCAGCAACTCCAGGAGCTTCGAGGCCAGCCTTGTTGTGCAGCACAAGTGCAGATTGCAGGTGTCTGTTACTAGAGATATAGCACTGGGGCTTACTGCCTATTAGCTTCAGCTAAGGCCAATATGAAGCTTTCCTCATGAAGTGGCTCGCAGAGGCCTTCTTAAATCGGGCATCTCTGGCAACGGCATGCAACATGCTGTGCTCTTCTTGTGCGCGAAAGCTTCGGAAGCTGGACTATTTGTACTTATTTATGAGCTCTGGAGCTGCACAAACAGAAAATAATGAAACACGCATCCGAATGATCTTCACACTTTCTCCTTTGGCATTGCATGCGGCTTGTCTTCCTTAAGGGTAAACGTCGGAGTGTCGCCGCCTCGCAGCCGGCATATGCACCACCTGTCATGCCAGAATGACAGATGCATGTTTTGCTAACTTAAGAAAGCTCCAAAGGGGAGCAGGCATGGGATCCGCACAGAAGATATGAAAAAAAGGGATGTGAACAACCTGGAGAGTGTGGAGAGAACGAAGGCAATGAAGAGAGAAGCGAATGCTTCTCTCTTTGAATTCGGTGATGCTGTGAATAAAACAGCGAGCTTATGACATGGTAGTAATGGGAGAAAACACATCCCAAATACCTGCAGTAATCGTTTAAGTTGTAGGCCTAAGGCTAGCTTGGCCTTGCTTCCCTCACTGCATGGCCTGGGAATCGGGGATATGAGAAATCCTGAAGGGCAGGTCTGCCTGGTTAAACGTTCTAAAGAATTCATGTTCCTTTTTCATGTCTCAGAGATGTCCCAGCTTCCACTAGCTAGGATTTCTATCTCCATTTTTGCACGGATTGTGTATGATGATAGGATTGCACTCAGCATATCCGCCTCCTTGAAAAAACTAAGACACAAAAGGAGCATGGAGTTTCAAAGCCAGATTCGCCCGTTTGTCGTAACTTGAACTTTGTTACCTCGATTTAGTCAGAGAGCTTTCAGGGTCTTAGAAGCGGCTCGATGCAACATGGATGCGACTTGACACAAGCTAGGACAAGCCGTTTGGAGAAAAGTGCAAATCGTGGCCACATCTGAATTTACGAGGCACTCATTGAAAGCAGAGAAAAGCGCAAAGGCCTCAATCAAGTTGCGCCACAAGGAGTCTCAAGGACTTCGCCGCGTTCCTGAGTAACATTTTCGGCGTTGTTCCCTCTCTTAAGCGCTGCTTGCAGCTCTGATGCAATTATTGATCAATATGCATTCAAATATTGATTTTTGGTGGGGTCGCTAATTTGCCAAGCCTGTAGTGCACCAAGCCCAGCTCAGCGTCTTCTGTGGGTCTTCACTACCGGCCCACATCTTCAACACCACTCAGTGAGCCCTGCTGCAGAACTCTGAGCTCCTAACCATTCTTAAAGCTACGTCTCTCAACACGCGTTGTTCCTTCTGTGTGCAATGAGTGCGCTTGTATTAACTTCCACTTTCCCCCAAGGCCACCTTGTGAGCTATTTTAGCGTACAAGACTGGAGTGTCTTCGCACCCACAAATGCGTAGATAAAGGCTTATGACAAATATAGCCACTTTATTACTTTGCAGAAGCTCCTAAGTCATGCTGCACTAGTCTTAGTACTTCGATAACTGTCAGCCCATATTAGCAACCTGAAGCCTCATAGTCCGTTGACCCACGGTGGCTCCGCCTGGACTCTCCCGGAAAAGCTCTCAGGTGTTCTTTTTGCTAAATATTCATACTGCTTAAGCTCTTATATATAGCAGGCTTCTGATGCTCCACAGCCTTGCCATTCCTGTTGAACTACGGGGAAGGCCCCGACAGCGCGATGCAGAGTGCCTGTGTTGAGGTCCTTCTGCCCTCACCCACAAACCAGCAGAGCAGAATGCTCTGCGCATAATGAAACGGAAAACCCTATATAAAGGCAAAAGCCACGCATCACATCTGCCACAGCCGTTTCGGTAGGAGCGCGCACCGGGGAACTTGCATTCTACACTCCACGTGCAGCCTGAAGTCGCTTGAACCCGCTGTCTTTACTTGCTGTTGCATTTGAATAATGAATTGCCTTATGTGTGACATTTCGTGGCAACTTAAGGACAGTTGAAGGCTGCGTGCCTGTGGCTTTGCAAGATTGCTGGATCACGTGCTCAGTCAGGAGCTTGAGCTGCTAACAGACACTATCATGGGAAGCTTTCACCTCTTTGTTTCAATTTGGTTATAAATACTAATGGAAATTTAATTTGGTTACTTCGAAGTTCTGTGGCCGGCGGTTCTGTCTGCAACGCTGATGGGACTGAGCCCGCTGTGTTTGCCACTCCGCTATTTTGGTCGATGGTGCCCACAGAGTTGTTCTATTTTGCACATCTCCTTGTCATAACCCTGTCCTTAGTTATTTCCGCATGTGTTCCAGATTTATTTAGCTAGAATGGGGCCTCTCACGCGTGTTTTATGTCTGGTGGCAACTGCTGTAGTGTGCCTAGAATGCAGCAGGCAGCCTGCCCATATGGTTGCTGCGGCACCTGGAGCGGCAGTTGCTGGAAGTCCATCCGCAGCAGCTCCAGTGTCCGAATCCAATGTTCAGGTCCTCACGGATGCAACGTTTGAGCAGGAGACGCAGGCCGTTACCGGCTCCACCTCGGGTATGCTTCTGAAGCTGCTTATGTCTTCGGCTGCAACGGAGTGCGCGTCTTACAGCGCTCCCACCCGTGCATAAACTATGTTCTGGGCCTAATTTGCGCTGCAAAGCATCTCCCTGGAACGCAAAACAAGAGGGTGGCCTTGCAGGGGTTGATGCGCAGCATACACAGCACCGCAGGGCATACTGACATGTCTATGCTCACAGTGCAGCATGCGTGCTGGAGAAGCTGGGATCTGGGAAACGTTTTCTGCAGCCTTTTCTGCGGCTGTCTCAGGTGACTGGTTCGTGAAGTTCTATGCCCCATGGTGTGTCCACTGCCGCAAACTGGCTCCCGTGTGGGAGGAGTTGGCAACGAAGTTGAAGGGCCAGATCAACGTGGCTCATCTCGATGCCACTACGAACCAGCAGACGGCCAGGCGCTTTGGCATTAGGGGTTTCCCGACTTTGCTTTTCTTCAAGGACGTAGGCGAACGAATTCATGTTTCTGTGTTGAATAAGCAGCTTTCGACTTTGCCGCGGCAGCTGTATCAGTCCGCACGTTCCTGTTCTGCATAGAGTTGAATACAGGGCAAGTTCTGGAGCACTGCTTAAGTATGTATATAGTTGGAAACACTTTTTGGAGCTGTGCTGTTTGGCTGCAGGGTCAAATGTACAACTACAGCGGCGCCCGCACTGTCGATGACCTCTACACCTTTGCGACTGGCGGGTGGAAGCAAACAACTGGCAAGGTGAGGCTTGTGGGGGTTTGATTTGCTGCTGCTGCTGCTGCTGCACCAATTAGAGGCATATGGCCCACTTTTTTGCCGCTCTCTGACTTTAAATGGAGCTTTGATTAGTTTGTACACTTCAGAATCACATCCATGAAGTTTCGCGAACTCTGCCGTGCGATCTGCGCAGCCCATCCCGCCCGTGGTTTCCTGGTTCGACTTGACGAAGGACGAAATCCTCGTGGCGTTTCAGCAGCTGCGAGATGTGTTCATTCAATTCCCTGCGCCTTTGCTGCTGCTTTTCGCAATGGGGTGCCTCATGGGCTGCGTGTTGACGTGCCTGTGCGTGGCGCTGTGCATGGGAACGAAGGGCCGCGAGAAGAAAGTGGTGGTTTCGAAGAAAAAGGACTAAAAAGGACAAGTTACTAAAAAGGACAAGTTGAATTGCAGAAGGGTGGTGCCAACGTACAGACACTATGGACTCTAGGATTGGGTTTGGAACAGTGGCGGCCAGTGCCGTTTGCAGAGTCTACTGATCAGCCCGGCGTGCTTGCTGGGCCGCTATGTGGAAGGTATATGTGCTGCTAATTAATGCGACGGCTTCGGAACTTGGGTGCAACACGCTGCAGCTGCTGCAGCAGCAGTGCTTCCTACTCGCTGCAGCTGCTGCAGCAGCAGTGCTTCCTGCACGCTGCAGCTGCTGCAGCAGCAGTGCTTCCTGCACGCTGCAGCTGCTGCAGCAGCAGCGCTTCCTGCGGAGAGTGCATGCGACTCTGTGGGGGTCTTTTTGGCCCGAGATCTGGCCGCGTCTTCGCGGCCTGGAAAGCACTGCGCTTGCGCTCCCCTTTTAGCCCCTTGCCTCTGCTGACATTTGCTCTTTCCCATACATTGCAACGCAACTTATTACGCAATATATGAGGCGGGCACTTAAGAAAAAAACAGCGCTGCCACCAACTACTTAGTGGCGCCATCAGTGCACAGTATCCGCGAGTTGAACCAGTTAAAGATCTCCCTGAATGTTGTCGCTGTGCATTCCGAGGCGAAGGCGTTCCAAGTGTTGCTACTGGGGCCCCCTTGGGGGCCCCCCTTTAGGGGCCCCTTGGGGGCCCCCCTTTAGGGGCCCCCAGGTGTTGCTACTGGTGCATCTGCATTGGGGGAAAAGTAAAGGCATCTCCGTAGTTACGTAGGCGCCTTGGCGGCTACGAGTTTAGTTCCGAAGTCATCTCACTGGGCCGGGGACTCCGAACTTCTGAGTAAATTTAGACCTGAAGAGTATAGCAGAAAGAGAGGAATGAGATTTGTAGAGAGGTCTTTAGTGCCTCCCCTCAGCAGAATATATCCCCACTCTCGAGATGTCGAGTTGCCCGGTGGCTCGGCACCTTATGTATGTGGATTGCCCGTAATTGGCATAGTTTTAACAATTATGCGTACAAACCGCCGCACAGAAATCTCTTGGCGGTTTGCATTACGAAAGTGCTAACAGGGTGACGGAGCTGCGGAGCACGTGCAGTGGCTACGTAGGGAGCAAGGATAACCCACAGGTCATACACTAGTAGAGAACATTAGCTGGGACTGCTATAAGCTTGTCGTTAACTATAACTTATAGTTTAGGCTGTAAACCGTGCGTAAGGCTTCCATGATGCGCGTGCAGCTACTGTTCGTGTCTGCGAGGCTTCAAAGGAGGTCACAACAAATAACCAACTTCAGCTACCCAGTTCGTGTCTCCATTCTAGATAGAAGTACTTAGTTTTTTCAAACACGGCACGCAGTCCTTGGTAGAATGCTGCTGTTTGCGGGGCGCATGCACCGAGGTAGCCCGAAGCTCCTCTGATTACCTACGAGTTACGCAGCCCCATTGTGTGGTGTTTGTGTACGAGCCCTAATCCTCCTACATATATGCGTTTGTTTCTTAAATTGATGAGGTTTGCCTGGAGCCTCACCCCCATTACAAATAGAGCAGCCAGCGGGTGGTTGATCTGGCTCCGCTGCGTCACTTCCCAGGCGGCTCTGTGGACGGGTTTTGGAGTGTTCGCCAGCCGATCACCTCCACCAATTAGTTAATATCTGTGGGAATAGTCCCTTTCCATAACTTATAGGAGAAGCTGCTCTGGACTCCGCACAACAATGTCGCGCCGGGTTTCCCTCTTGGGGGCCAACAACCAGAAGCCGGCATGCGTGCCGAAGAACTTCGACTTGTTACCTTTCCCATCTCTACGTGTGCGGCTGCATCCTGTGCCTCTTATGACCATTCTGGACGCGTACATTCGCCGCGATGAAGGCCAAGAGAACGTCATTGGCACTTTGCTTGGCTCATGCTCCGATGGAAACGTCATTGATGTCACAGATTGCTTCGTGGACAGGCATTCGTTGACTGGCGAGGTCCGTGAGTTCAGAAGTATCTCTCAATCGTGTTTCGACTAGCGCTACTATCTCATGATGCTGCCTTGTTTCCATTCGGAGAAGCAGTTGGCATCCTGCATTTGTGTCGTGGCTGTTCAGGGCCTGCTGCAAATCATCAAGGACCATCACGAGAGCATGTTTGAGCTGAAACAGCAGGCCAATGGAGGCAATGGCGGAGTGCGGGAAGTAGTTGTTGGCTGGTTCTGCACAGGGAGTGAAATGACAGAGCTGACTTGCGCTGTCCACGGCTGGTTCAAGCAGTTCTCGTCTGTTTCCAAGTTCTTCCCCCAGCCGCCGCTCACAGAGCCCATCCACTTGATGGTGGATGCCGTCATGGAGAGCGGGAGCTTTTCAGTGAAGGTGAGATTCCCCGCGGGCTGCGAAGACTGGGACTGCTGCGTAGCCTGTGGCGGCTGCGCAGGCTGTGGCCCAGTGACTTCGCGAATAAGTTTCTTTACTCCCGCCAAAATGGAGAAAAACTTGCAGATGTCTTGATTTTTTGTTTGTGCCTTGGTTGGTTCGCGCCAGGTCTACACACAGGTCCAGATGACAATGGCCAGAGAGGCTTGCTTTCAATTCCATGAGCTCCCCTTGGAGCTGTACGCGACTCCGTCAGACCGAGTGGGTCTGCAGCTGCTGCAAAAGGTGCGCACTGCGCACCGGAGTCACCCCCCGCGAGCAGAAGACTTGACAGAGCCAGCCTCCGAAGGCGTTTTGCTGAGTGACATCACGGACGGCCTCAACGCCGAACTTGAACAGCTGCAGGAGAAACTCGAGATCTGCGCAGCCTATGTTCGAAGAGTGTTGAACGGCGAAGTTGAACCCGACCCAGAGGTCGGCCGCTTCCTCAGTTCTGCTTTGAGCGCGGCTACGGAGCCGGACTTGGAAGCTTTCGAGCAGCTCTGCCAGAACACACTGCAGGACAGCCTCATGGCTGCTCACTTGGCGCGGCTGGCAAAGCTGCAGTTCGCTGTGGCGCAAAAGCTCAACACTTCATTCTTCTGATGAGGACTGCGCGGGAAACACAAAACTGCTCTGCACAGCTGCTGAGGTTCGCGGAACCCGGCCTCATGGCTTTTACGTGCTAGCGAATTTCAAGTACTTGGAGCCCAGGCGGCCGTTTTAACTTGGTGACCAAAGTGTTTCTTGAAATATGCAATAACTGCGGACGGTCAGAAAGAGTTAAGTGTCCCGCTAAAGATTACTGGCATATCACACCCCGGCAGGAAGCTGCGAACTTCTCGAACTGCACGCTCGCGAGTCAGGTTGACTTCTGCAAAAGTGTGGGGCGGTGCAGCAGCAGGCTGAAATTTTGCCTTTAGAAAGGACGTTGGTTGGATAAAGAATTAACAATCATGTGTGTCACGGAATAGGCTTTTGGTAGGGACAGACTGCACTCAGTATCTCTCCGGCCTCATGCCTTCTGGGCAAACAGAATTGCATTCACTGAGTTTGAAGCAAATCCGAGGGATTCCTGTTTTCTAGTGTTTGCCACGCATCCATAGATGTTAGAGTACGAGGGAAACGCTGCTCCGAAAGTTCTGTGAGTTTCATTCAGTGTCGAGCTCTTACATAACTGCCGCATTACTTGCCGAAATGGGCTACAAGAAAGAGAAGACACCTACCGTAAGACTTGACGTGGTGTTTCACTTAGATTTCAGAATTTTGATCCGTACTAGTTTGTGGGAAATACCATGAATGAGACAGTTTTGGCGCCTAAGAGGGTGGTGGAGTGAAGGAGTTCGGCTCCACAGCAAGTTCGCCACCCAGAGCGTCCTGTGTGTGGAGCCTGTGCTTCTGTAGCGAAAGGTTTGAGCTACAAATGTTTCCTTCCATGTTCTGTATTAAATATCTCTACTGTCACGAAATGATTCGAGATCTGTGGCCAGGGGAAAGCTTCATGGCGCTGTGCTGTCTTCGTCGGCTGCAACTGTTTGGTAACCAATGTGCCCTACCCTACGAAGTGTGCGCATCTACAAACTGATGCAATCAGCAAATCGTGCGAAGACAAGAGTGCAATGCGTGATAAGACCACAGCCATACGTGTTCTAGCTTTACTTTGAAGAAAACCTGTCCCAAACATGTTCAGTGCAAGGGTAACGAGAAACCACACTTGCGATGAAAATGCAAATTGCCGTTCACATCTATGGCTGGGGAGCTTATGTTAAATTTTCGACTTCGCCTTAGCAGCTAGGAAGTCCAGTCCAGGCGGAGTGTATTAAATCGGACACTGGCCTTGGCAAAACGTTTGTGTGGTAATGGCAGCAGGCTATGGGCACTATAAGGTACTGTGGGAGGCCTGTTACCGAAAAGGCGTCAAATTCTAGGGACAAATGCATGCAGTTTAGTGGCGAGACGTTTAAAATTGAACAAACGATACGTGACCGTGACACAGCGTGCGCTGCATGTCAACCCAGGAGTGGGCGCATATTTCAGAGCCCGCGATAAGGAACGATACAGAAGGGAAAAGCTGAAAACTGATCCCTTTTGGCAGGCACCTACCTAAGGGAGCGGTTTCAGTGTGAAAGTGAGAAAGTAGAAGTCCGAAATCCGGCGTTTCGTTTACAGGGTGACCTGAAATTTCGAGTAAAGTTCAAAACATTTTCTGATGCGAATTCTCAACCCAGCGGCGCATGAACCACTGTGCAGATGGTGGAAGTTCTCGTGGCTTCTTTTTGAGCTGTTTGAGAGGATTATAGAGGCGAAGGAGGCATATTCCCTAATGCAGCTACTGCACAAGGGTAATAGGTTTGTGACTTTGAGGTGAAAAGCAAATAATTTGCCGGTCTCGGGAGAACAATCGTAGTGCTCATCACAGACTCAGCCCGAATCATTCGCACTGAGAGCAAAACTCCCCTATTGTGAGATTCAAAAGGGCGTGTGAGCCTTTATGTAGATATAATTTTTGTGAGGCTGAAACATGTGCAGCTACTCCGTCCAAAGGCAGTGATGGTCCGGCGTAGAAACCCAGTGGTCACTCTGTTTAGCATTGTACGGGAGCAGCAGAGATAATATCGACAAACTTCACCTTAGTAGGATATTTAAGAGTCCATTCAACGATTTTAGAAGTAAGAATTGGAAACCTGATTTAGGCAGCTGCTGCATGCACCGAAAAGTAGTCTTCGATGCTAAGCCAGCCAATGCTTCCCCCCAGCTTGTCAGTTTGTCTCGGACGAGCGACTGGTGCCAAAGCAGAGCTCACATGATGCCTTTCACTATACGAAAGTCGCCCATTTGGTGAATTCGCTTTGATGCGAAGCTAACCGCAAACCGCAGATTGCACTTGGCGCTCTTAAAGTGGCAACACCGCAGCGTAACCGTTGTAGACCCGGGGCTCGTTGCTTACAACGTAGCGCCTTTCTAGAGATGGTACCTAGCCTTGTATGAGAAAACGTTAGGCTCATTTCAACCATATTTTCTGAGCTGGTTGTCTACGAATCATCTTCGAGAGCATCGGGGTGTCTCTCTTAGCGGCGAGTTTGTCGAGACTTGGACTCAAGCCTTCAGAGATATCTTGCCTTCATACCGGCAGATTTGTTGGAGCACAGTTTCGCTTTTTGCAAAATACCAGTCCTCTTGGTCTTCTTCCTGCTGCCGTTGATAAGCTTGCTTCGCCCACTTCTGAGGAGCCAGCAGTTAACAGTTCCAGTGGACCTGCGCAGACGGCGGCGTTCCGATTAAATTTCACCGAAGCTTGAACTCAAGGATGTGGGCATCTCCTGCCCTAGCCGTCGCAACAACGGCAGTTCTAGCTGTAGATTGTGTTCTGTGCAGTGCTGTTGAAGCTGTTCCGCAAGAATGGCAGGCTGCGTGGCCCGCTGAAGGACTACGCGCCTTTTTCGAGCCGAGCAAGCATCCCGATGATCCATTTGCACATCCAGAGACTTCTAATGGGACTCAAGAAACAGCGGAGAGAGGAATAATTATGCAGCCCAGCTGGCTTCCCCCCCCACGGGAGATTCAGCAGGAAGGAGGGCAAAGGGAGATCGAGACATCTGAGGAGTCGCCCAGTCCTACTGAGACTATGAGATATCATCGGGGAAATCTGTTCAGAGTTTTGAACGCTTGTCTCTTTATTATGTTGATGGCATTCATAGCGAAGGTGCTTTCCACTCAATTCGAACAGAAAGCATTTCCTTTTTGCGCTCCAGGTGCATTGTCTTCCCAGAGCTCCTCGAGTGGCACTGTACGCAGACCTTCAGAGTCGCGTGGTGCCACAGCAAGGGATAAGTACAAAACTCCGGAAGGGAGCTACTTGCACACCTTAGAAACTGAAGCTGGCGGGCAAAGTGAGCAGATTTCCAACATGAGGTTGGAGCTCTATGAGACCACAGTCTCGCTGATATCAAGCTTCAAACGTGCGGCCCGAAGGGTAGAAGCTTGGGCCAAGAAGTCGGAGAATGCGCTGCTCAGTGGGAGAGCAGAGGGTGGAGGTAACCCCAGTGGATTCTCGGCGTCGCGGTCTCTGGCGGCGCATGTTTCGGCAATTGCGTCTTCACTGGCGCAGAACGTCACTACGCTTTGCAGCAGCTTGGAAGTGGCTGGCGTTGCCGTCAAAAATGCAAGGACAGCGGAACAGGTCGGGGAAGCAGCAGGTCGCATGAGGAAGTTGCTGCGAGCTGTGGCAAACATAGGCGAAAGTGCCGCCTCTGAGTTTGCTCATACTGCGGAGCTGACTACTACCATGACCAGCCAAGCGCGAACACTTCTTGATTTGTATCCAGAGATAAGTATAGTGGTCAACTCCTTGTCGGCACCGCTACTCATGCCGGGGAGAGACAGTCTGACAAGCTCAGGAGGAGCCACAGGGACTCTTGAGAAAGAGTCGGTAGGTCAGCTAAAGGTGTTTCTTCGTGCAGTCGATGCAGCGGAATCTTATAATCGAAGTAGGCTACAGTGGATCGTTCGTGACTCTTTCGGGGATGCCGATTACGAATTCTTGACGCAGCTGTTATCTGAAGCTCTCCAGTACCAGGGAGAAATGCTTTCAGCTGTGAAATCATTTATTAACAGTCGTCGTTTCGCATCACCGGAGGCGCTCTTCACGGATCGTGAAGTAGCGTCCACAATGAAAAAGTTACAGACCATAAAGACGAAGGAAGCTTCAGTAGGTGAGGCGCTGAAGCGCGAAACGAGCTTTTGCGTTGAGCGGGCACTGGAACAGTTGGAAGCAGGCCGTACTTTACTGGCGCAAAATGGGAGTAAGCATTTGAGCAGAAAGATGCATCCCCTCCTAGCCCTTTCCGAAACAGCCAGGAAGAACTCAGACAGATTAGAGGCGTTGTTGACTGAATGGGAGAAACGGACTACCGCTGTTCACCAGTAAGGCAGTTCGAAGCATGCTTGGGCTCGACGAATGGCTGGCCCAGAGTTCGGCTCCAAGAATACTGTCGTAGCAGATAGGAATAAGCTACGAATGGAACGAAATGCTACCACTTCAGCGTGATAGCAAGTACACAGAGTATAATCAAGTGTTTTCCTGATGCACCGGACCGCTGTTTCCGGCGAAGGGCCGGTGTTAGGGGTCTGCTTTACTTGTGCATTAATTTGCGTACATTTGTATTAAGTATTTGCATTTCCATGATGCTTATAGCGTCAAGAGCTGACGCCTACAGATGTTCAGCATGCGGCATGATTCATTTCCCAAACCACTGGGTGCTTGTAAAGCACGAGTGGGCTGCCATGTGAACAGTCCAAAGGTCGTGAAAAGCCAACTTATGTCAGCGTTCACTGTGTAGTGAAAGTTATTTTGGCTTTATATTTGTTCCCAAGAAAATTCCGCATCAGGCTAGACGCTCGTGGGGGCGTTCGTAAGAGAAGTCCTGACCAGCGGAGCGTCAGCCGAATATTCGGCATTATTTTCCCTTTCAACTTGTTCGCTCTAAAGGTTGTCTTCACGTTTGTAATAGAACTATCTAGAGCTATGATCTAAATGAACGGGCAGGAGAATCTAGGTGTGGGGGGGGTTGCTGGTATCCCTTTAGCGGAGATAAATGGAATTCCAACCACACCTGTGTTGGACCGCATGCTTGCCCGTATGCACACAGGTAAGGAAGGGAAGGTTAGCATCCTATCAGGATTTCGTTAGCTGTACTGTACTGCTTGGACCAGGTAACTGCAGGTGGGTGTTGCAGGTGGCGTATCTGATAGTGCAGGTGAATACTCAGGCTATGGCTTAAATCGAAGGAAGCTGGCATCCTTGTCATAGCATGTGCGGACATTCAGAACCTGCTGAAGCGAAAAATTGACCATCATTTGACTAGTTTTGAGCGGATGAATTCCTGAGCATCGTTGGCAAAATCGCCCGAAGCCCCAACTGGAGGCAAAGGGAAAGAGAGCTGCGGTGTGCCATGGCCCCTGAGTGTGATGATATCGCCAATAAGTGAAAGTACTGTACTTGGAGCTCCGCAGCGGAGAATCAAAGAAATAGAAATGGTTACATCGGCCCGATTGTGAAACCACAATTCGAGAATAAATTCGTAGAACAACTGTTCATGAGGAGGGCTGCAAAGCAGCAATTAGACAAATGCTCGGACGAAAGATGAGTGGAGAAGGGATGCCCCCAATTCGGAGGCAACTAATTTGTGTGAGAACAAAATGAGGTAGGAAGACGCCAAATAGTTATAAAAAAACTGATTAGCGCTGAGACACTCAGCAAGCCTTCGACAAGACTAGGCTCGATATCGCAGAACTGGAGTGTAACGCCGAAAAGCATCCACCAGGATCTCCAGATTTTAGGTCCACAAGAGGATATCTAAGAATATAAGGACCACGTGTGTAGAGTATGCAAGTTGCCACTACTGTTTTGCTGCAGGCCTAACGTTGTAGGATTGAATCTGTAGCCAGTCTCTCAGGGTTACCCTGCAAGGATTCGCCCACAGAAGCAGCCTGGCTGACGTTCCGAAAACGTGTCTCTCAGACTGATATAAACGTTGAGTAAGAAATTCCGAATTTTGTAGACATTTGGCTGCGGCGCTCGAACCTCAGTCGAACAGGCCACTGGGCACCGAAGCCCCAGGGCTTGACCGTTGTGAGCTGCGCACCGCCATCCACACGTGTTCTACACATATATGCAATCTCATTCTCTATGAAAACCGTTTTTTCGAAGGAAAAAACTGCAGCTAGGGCGTTTTGTGTCCAAGTTGGGTCTTCGACCTCCACAACACCGCAGGCGGCAACAGGTCCTTCACCGAATATCTGTACGGCTAGGCATTCAGGACTCCCAGCAACGCCACTCATTGACCGCCTGATCTTCCCTTACTACTCAACTTGCTCGCAATATTTAAATGGCTTGTCTGAAGTTTGTTGACTGGTTTGGTGGTCCCCGGTGGTGTCGCGTTCAACGGCGGAAGGTGGCCCGTTGTGCCGACACTTCCAATTCTCCGGCCCTACCAGATCAAGCACATCAATCACTCCAGCTCCGGAAAAATCCGTCTGCAGACACAGTTATTCGAGTGCTAGCTAGCTTATCAAAATATGCAAACAGGGACGAGCTCAAGGCCCGTGAATAGGTTGGACGCAGCTTGTAACCAACATCAGCGGATCCACTCCACCGGTACATATTTCCAATGGATCATATTGATACAACTACACACGAAGCAGAGCTAGGCTGCGCAGAGGCTCATAGTCAATGCGGTCCTGCAGGGTCCGTGAACCTTGCAGCTGAAGCGCCGCAGAGGACGAGCATCGTGCCCGATCACGTCTCTTTTTACAATGATGACCAAAACGACGACCCTGAAGACTGCCAAGAGACAGTTGACTCTCCCCTGCTTAGCACTTCATTGGCGGTTCGTCTGCATGCCCCTAAATGAAATGCAAGGCGTGTCGATATGCATTTGAAACGCTTCTGTAGGATGGAAGAGCTGGGGACCGCAAGTCTTGCGCTGTGAACTTATGGATATCTTCAGGGATGCTCTGGCAATGTTTTGGCCAATATGGAATCGAGGAGCGCCTCCCCTAATGCAGTCCGCGAGTTGGAGGAGGCGTTATGGCTGGCCCAAGAAGAGCTTGCTGAGGAGCAAAGTACGCTCCAGCCGCCGTGTAGAAATTGCCTTCTGCGCATTTCAGCTTTTAGCTTGCTATCTTGTGGACTCGGTCTCGTGAGGCCTTGTAATTCTTTTCTCTTTTGTACTGAGTTGTTCTCAGGGCTACGCGCGGAGGAACGGAAACACTATGCAATATTCCATGATGAAGTAAGTCTGGGCATGTATGTCACACAGTATGCAGTGAAAATCAACAAGGAAGCTCTTCTTCGGAGCTCCACTGACTCTCTTGCTTGTGATATGCAGTACCTCCGACTTCAAGAGGAAAGCATCATCAATAGCAGGCGCACTACTGCTGCCGAGGTTTGTTGCTCTCCACTTCGTATTGTCACAAATGTGGCGAAGTAGATTCTTTCCTATTTGACAACAGTTAGTGCGGTATGCCAACATCTTGAGGGCTGCAGTGATATATGGTGCACAGGGTTTGTATGTGTGACGTTCTAACCAATGTTGATGGCATGTTTTTGTCCAAGGTGGTTGCTCAAGCATCGCGTTCTCTAGCAAGGCAAGCGATTGAAGACAAAGAGTATGTTGCAAGATTGCTCAACCAAGCACAGACAGAGGTACAACTTGGTTCGTGTTTAATAGATTCTACGATGTGCTGTCGAAGTTTAGTGCCGATTTCATGTTCCCGTTCGTGCTGTTTGCTGAGTGCTCGTTGCCTACTTGAAGTACGATAAGTTTTGTGCGTGTGCAGCTTCACTGCGTGATCGCTCTTGTCGAAGACCTCATGCCTAGATTTAAAGAGAAGCTCTGGTAGGTGTTAGTGCTGCGCAGAAAGCCAAACGAAGTGTAGGTGTCCGTAACAGAGATCATATTGCACGGTTCTTTGCATCTTTTGTTGGCTGCTGCTCAGCAAGCTTGTTGAACAAGGGAACACAGTCGTTGCATTGTTAGCCAGCCGTTGGCCAGAGGCAAGACTTAGAAAGCAAATTGAAGCGCTTGGGATTTCTGACCAGCCTTTGGCACGGCTGGCTCTGTGCCACGCCCTGAAGACAAAGGAAACTACTTATGTGAAGGTAGCTCTTCAGCGGTGTTCGGATGTTTCTACATCCTGTCTTTCATCGTCACGAGAGTTATTGCAGCATGGGAGGCCTCTTGAGCGCCCACCAGGGGACCCTCAGATGAAACAAAGCGAGGTGGTTGAGGCAATGGAGGATCACGAGGGAACAGCACTTGCAGGGCAGCAAATCAGAAAATGTAGCAGCCAAGTGGAAGGTCTTAGTAGAGAGCGCGCTCGAGGTCATCGCTTGACGGCAGGGCCAGTCGTAGTAGGGACTGATGCAACCTGTTGCCTGCAAGGTAACATTCGTCAGCCATGCCATGTCCCGCAGGGTCGCAAGTGCCCCAATATGGCAGGGGCACTCTCTTCCAGAATGTACTTGCGTAATGGCGCTGCTGTTGACAGACGGCCTGGCAGCAAAGGGTGTGTCCCTGCTATTATCAGCCCGAAGAATGGGAACAAGCTTGTTTGTGCCCCAGCAATAGTTTCAGCACGTCCTCGACTGCAAGCGGCTCCTCCCCGGAAGTTGAAGCCACTTGATGCAGCAGTGCATTTGACACCTAGAAATTTGAGGCACCCTTTGCCTCCTCTTCCTTTTGGAAAAGGAGCTCTCTTGGGAGCCGGGAGATTGGCAGCACGGGATCTCAACCACGCAGACCGGTCCGACGTGTCCCTCCCAAAAAATAATGCTCATGGCGAAATGTTCCCTTGGAAGAAAGACACAGTAACCACTCCGGCAGCATCAAGGAGATCAACAGTTCGATCGGAAAGGCAATCCAAGGAGGAGCATGGAATCAAGCATCGCGATACCCAGGGTCACAGCTCAAGGCCGGCATTCCTTCGCTCTTCTTCAAGGCCGTCTGTCACTCAGTCGAAAGCACCTTCGGAGAGCTCTGGGTTGTCAGCGCACTTCCACACGGGGACCAACTTGCGGGCCACACAGCCACCTCCGGTTAAAGGGGCTACTCTTCGACTTAACGGCATACCCAGTCGTATGACATATGGAGCAGTACTGCCCAGTGGCAAAGACCCAATTAAAAGGCAGTCAGTAGCAAACTTTCTCAAGGAAAGTGAGAAGCTAGGGCCTAGTGGCAAGGTATGTGAAGATCAAAACCGGATCGTTAGGAACAAAGGAACACATGAGGACCTCTCGAGTGGCCTACAGAAGATTATAATGCCGCCATTGCCATCTTGCATCCAGCAATCGGAGCTTACTAGTGGTAGTGTTGCCGGGGGATACACTGAAGGTAGCTCTACAGCCGCCTTTTCAGTAGCGGTTGACTCGGAGAAACAAAATAACACGGAGAAATGCTCAACGAATAACAGAATCATAGAAACTCCAAAAGCAGCGCCGACCTTTCTTTGTGCTTCGAGATCTGAACAAATGGCGGCAGAATTTCGACAGACAGGAGCGTCACAGTGCAAGAATGAAAGCAATGCTGACGCATCGAAGGCAGCAGCTTCAGTACAAGAAGAACACACTAAGCGTGAACAACAGTCGATATTCGCCCCCCGCACTGTGGGTACCTTCGTTTTACAGGATACTAAGCACAGTGCTTCAGTTCATGGGGGAATTTTTCACAGTGGAGCTGCTGGGGTACCTCAGGATGGTGCGTCTGAAGCGCCTTTGAGTGGAACTACTGCTGTAAGGCAGCTGCGAGTCGCGAAGTCTGGGCAATCTCTTGCGCCACAGCTGCCTTTTTTGGGAGCCTCGCATGTTCAGCGAGCTTCAGTAGATTTTTCGGGACAGAAGAACGGAGAGAGACCATCTTGGGGTACATGGAGTGCGCAGCAGATTCCGGCCTTTGGTGTGGCTCGAGGCACCCTTCCAGTAAACAACCAAAGGCTGTATCTTGGTAGATCATTCAAGGCACCAGACGGATGGGAACCTAGAACCCCATATGAAGAGCCTGTACGCACTTCACTCCCAGAAAACTGTAAAAGTAGCTTGCAAATGCATGCGAAGAATTTCCCCGCTCAGCATTACCATTCGTACATCACCCAATGCTCAGGAGAATTGCCGGTGGCAGCCTCTACAGCTGCTCGTCCCCCCGCCGTGGCTCCAAATAATCTACCTGCTTATTGTATCCAGCAACAGTTAAGCTTGCAACAGCACACACTGCATCACCCATACATACAGTGCCAACCACATCAGCCTGTAAGAGCAGTCCCCAACCAGCAGTCACACGGGCCCTCCAACGTGCAACTAATCATGCGGCATGTTGCGCCTGGCTTCACTGCACGGCAGCGGCAGCACACGTGGAACCCAACGGCAATCGGGTGCGCAAACAGATGACTTATAAGTTTATCTCGGGCATCGTTTCGATTACCCTTCAGGAATTGGCAGGGCTTTCTGGCTTTTGCTAGGTCACGAAGCATTTCAGATGAAGTCAAATGAGCTTCTTTTCGTGAAGCCCCTCCAACAAAATGTAGTGCACAGCTCAGATCACCCTAATCTGTGCGCATCTAGGTTGGAGATGTTTCTGGCCTGAAGCTTGGAATTAAGTTGCGTTAACCTTCGAAGTGATTTTACTGTCATTTGGAGCTGGGGTGAGGCAGTTCCATGTTGCTCTGCAGCGGAAGCTTGACGTTTGAAGCCATCATTTCGTCCGCGCTAGCAGGAAGGGTTAGCAACGTAAGAGACGTCTGATGCAGCGGCAAGCTGCTATGGGCGTCTTAACGACATGGTATATTATTGTTTACGACCGTTTTATTCAATTTAGTTTGCAATCTAAGTGTACGCTGCCTGGGATAGGTTACTTACGGGAGACACTCATAGTAATAAACTAGGCTTAATGGAAACTTTCGAACATATACAGAACTAATCAAAGTACTGTCTTCAAATGGAGCGTAGATGTGATGCTTGTGGAGAGTGGAAAGCTAAGAAACAGGGTAACGGCTTCCCGTTTCCTCAGCCCATCGGTAGGGAGTCGTTTCAGTTGGCCTAATGGCCCGCGTAAGATGATGCATGTCGGTGTCCAGTATATACAAATGATACGATAAGCTGCTTCATCATAGGCAGAAGGGGCTTAAACGCGCGCTGACTTGTGTGGTGAGGATTCTTCGTAGAAGCAAATGTTGACAAGTTTTGAACAAGGTCCTGCCTGAATGTTAATATCAATTGAAAATCAAAACCCAGTTACCAACAGCACTAGCTCATGCAAAAATTATGTAATATCGGAAGCGCAGACAGCAGTAACATTTTCAGATGACTGGCGACTGCAACGAAGGTGATGCGAGCCGAAGTGGGCCAGTTCTGCTGAGCCGCGCAGGGGAAGGACATGCACGTGTGCATATGCACATAGAGGATTTTTTTGTTTCCTTTACTAAAAAAACTGAAATATGTTCTGCTTAGGTCACCAGGGTCGTACTGTGGGTGACCGCTCCAGTTGTGTTCAACGGCCATTTTCAAGGGGCTATCCCCAGACAACGTGGTTCTTGTTTGAAACATGGTGCAAAATTCACACGTATGCATTGCAGAACTTCATTTATTTACTTTGTCTTCACTAGAATGAAGTCTAAATCCGTGCATGGAGCCATTGGAGAGTTCCAGCGTGTCCGCTGTTCCTCATCGACAACTCGAGTAGGCAGTCGTCGGGCTCACGGTTCGTTCACTTCTTTGTGAGCAATGACAAGCTTCCGAAACCGCAACCATAAATGACTGAACACTCATCTAGAAAGGCTGACCGGCAGTGGTCGGGAAAGTCTCTCCTCTGCAGTTTCGGTGCCCAGCGAGGCAAGAACGCCTGGAGGGAAGGTCCGGCATATTACGAAGCAACACTGCCTTCTTCCCAAGCACACAGTGTCGCTCATCCATAAGTCACTTCGTATATATTCGTGCCTGTCTGTAGCCACGTGTATAGGCAGAACTAGTCTGCTTCAGGCGCTGAAGATGAAAAAGTTGTTCAACAAGTCAGTGGGCAAGCAACAAGACAGCTATGGGGGAAACGAGCCCAAAAACCCCAAAAGGGCTGGTTCTATGCCCTTGCAGCGCTGGTTGCCCACAAGAAATGATTCACTCCCGATTGAAGCCTCACAAACCAAGGAAGCAGCATCGAGTTGTTCTCTCCCCAGCACCCAAAGGGGTCCACTTTGCCGTAAGAAAGAAGCCTCCTAAGGCCAATAGAGGAATTTGAGGAGCCCTCGTTGCTATACTTGAGCTGAATCTGCAATGTTGATTTCTGCGGGGCTCTGAGGTGACATTGACATAATTGCCTCCACTAGGCACTCTGCTTTCCGCTCTTCTCACATCCGCAGCATGCACGAACGAGCAGTGCCAGGCCTTCGTGGCGAGGCTTCAGCATCAAGTGGAAAATCTGACAGAAGAGAAGTCCCAGCTGGAATCGTTGATATTCATGCAGCAGCAGACTCTGCACCGAATCGATAGGGTGAGTTTGACTCCTGCTGCTCTTCCTGCCACTTTCAGCTCTTAGAGCGAGCACTTCCGCTAGTCGCGATTCTTTTTTCATTTGCAGGATGGACGCAACTCACAAGAAGGGGCAAAACGCGAGCTAGAGCTACAACAGAGGCTCGCAATGGTGTTGCAGGATGAGAAGGCAAGTCACAACAAAGTCTACATATTGGAGCCAGCTTTTATGATGATATTTCAAAAGGAATTGCTATTTCTTAGATGAGAGACAACATTTGCGCCACAGTCTGGCACTTTTGAGGGTGTAGAGCCTCTCCATTTAGCCTCTGCATGAAAATATATGAAGCAAAAGCCTGGCCGGAAATTTCGGTTGGATATAATATACCCGCCTGCAGCTGCTGCTTTGCCGAAGGCTCGCTCTGCTGCTTACTCATCAGGTTTCCATGGAGGATAAGCTCAAGAGCTCATCAGATGCAATCCAAAGTCTCAATGAGCATATTGTGAGCACGCGCAATTGAAGCCAAATGAGCAATAAAGACGAGTGGAGGCAGTGCCTCACCGCTTCACGTGCGTGCCTTGGCTGTTTTTTCAACTTGTTCCAAATCTGCAGGCAGACCTCCGCAAGCTGTTGGCTACAAGAGACGACGAAGTGGAGAAGCTGCGATCTCAAGTGGACGCACTTCAGCAGGCAGAAGCACAAGCAAGAGCACTTGCAGCAGTCAGCCTCAATTTCAGTTGCAGTGAAGCATAAATGGACCAGTTACCATGATTCTAGACTCTTTCGTGTTGCTTGCTCTTATTAGCTAACGCATGTGAAGTGGCTCCAAGGCCTGTGTAGGCTCAAGTACTTGCGGCTGTGTCTTGCCGATCATACTCCAGGAGGAGGCTGATGAGCTTGTTAAGGCTAAGGCGAATGTCCAGGAGCTCGCGGGACTTGTGGAGGAACTACAACAACGTTTGCAAAGCACGCAGTCCTCGAATCAAGTTGGAGACGCGAGCAAACTAGCATCCGTTTTAAAACAAAATGTGAGTGCCTTCACAGAAAGCCAAGTGAAAATGGTTATGAGCAGTGCGGCCTGAACTACTCAGGATTTGAGCTTTGCAGCTTTTTGAGATGGCCTGCAGTATTCGAGGCACTCAATAGGCTGCGACTCCACGCCACATAGCATGCCCAAAACGCAACACACTCAGGCCATTAACACGCTGCAAACGTGGTCGTGAGACCAACCCGCAACTCCCAGCTTGCACACAACGGCACCCACACCACGCTTACAAACTTCTTTCGCTTTTTTCCGTTATATCCAGAAGACGACTTTTCAGCCCTGCAGTGCTCTCCTATATCGATTGTCAAATAGGCTTGTGTAGGCTGGTGCGGTTGCTCGTCTCCTGCAGTCTGAATTAGTGGGTGAGCTGGCGGAGAAGGATGAGACTCTGACGAGCTTGAAGCGTCAGCTGAAAGAGACGCAAGAGCATTTGGAAGTGGGTTGTTGCGGCTGTTTGGCGCTGCTTTTGGCATGTGACGTAGGAGCAGCGGTGTTGGTAGCGCTGGGTTGCAGTGTTGACGAGGCCGGGCTTTAACTGCTACGTGGAATGCAGCTGTTTGGTTACATTTCGCGTTTGCAGGAGTCTGTGAAGGTGAAGGATGCGGAGTTAGAGAACTTGCGGAAGAGTCTGCGGGAGCTTCAAGAAAAGGCAGAGAAGGCGGAGCCGCTGCTTCGGCTTGGTTCACCTGGCAAGCTGCGGGCGTTGATCGTGAGGAACGTAAGCGTGTTCGACCAGTGGGAAGTGCGCGGATCTTGGGCGAATTCTGTGCTTGCTTGCTGCTTCTGTTTCCCATGTTGCCGTTATCAGTCATCCTTGAGACTGCACCTGGCTAATATTTAGCGTGACATCGATGCGACCTCCCTTCTAACTAGGCCTTGTTTGTGTGAAGCAAAT
>NW_013655267.1:0-604 GCF_000499385.1 Eimeria necatrix
CATCCCAGCACCACTTTGCATTTTAACGAGCTTCAATGGCGGAGCGCGATGAATGTTCGTTTCTGGGACGCCGTACTTCTCGCAATGTGCGTAAGTCGTGACACGGCGGCTACGCTTCAACGAACGCACTCTCTGAGAACAAGCAATGCACGCCCCCCATATTTCTGCGAGCTCAACCGCAACGCAACAATTAATGCTAAAGTGTAAGCACGTCGCTTTGTATGATAGCACACGCCACAACCACGCCGTTACCGCTAACTATGTAAAGCTTCACATTCCCCTGAAGAACCTATTGCACCATGATTGACCTCTTCTGACCAAATACATTGCTACGCTAGCCGCAATAGGATCATCAACTGACAACACGTCTGTCGTTAAAATGTTAGTATACAAGCGTCACTAACGGAAAGCAACTACTTAGGCTGCACATTCCAGCATGTCCATATGTGTCAACTGGCAACAGAACTTGTGTTTCCAGCGACGGCAAGCATGAACATTTCGAGACATGACGGCCCAAGCCATTTCCCAAAACCTCTCCTTCTCTACCGACACCTACTCCCTGCCAAGTCATGCCCTCGGATTTACCACGTGCATTGCGCGTGCA
>NW_013655267.1:704-1733 GCF_000499385.1 Eimeria necatrix
CACCCACTTGCAGTCTTCCAAAGGCTGCCGCCCGCACATCTTTCCTAATTGCCAAGTTCAAGGGCTTCTTTCCTTCCCTTCCCATTTGCTTTACTCGACTTTCTCTATTGTATATTTGCACCCTGAAGGGCGAAGCGACCAACAGCCAAGGAAGCAACTGACCATACACAGGCTTTGCCACTTCCGGAAGGTTTCTTAAAATGAGCAAACACTCAACAGGTGCTACTTTGCACGCAGCGCTTTCCAGCATAGCCCAATCATCAGCCTCAGCTAGCAAACTTCATCCGTCTCGCCATGCCATGAAAATAATGCGTTGCATATTTTCGAATCGAGCAGCTGACAATAAGCCGACACCAAGGCTCCCAAACTAGCCTCTTCATAATGGAGATGGTTAGAGCCTTGGTGTCGGCTTATTGTCAGCTGCTGAATGACTCTAGCCTCTTCATAATGGAGATGAAGTCATTCATGTTCACGTACAGGCTTCAAGCCGATTGGCAATGAGAAATACATCAAAGCCAAAAACGCTGTTTCCGAAACCTTAGCACAAAATAGCTCAACGAATGTAGACACAGTGCGCAACATGCAGCTGACAGTGTACCTCGTGGCTCTCCAAGAAGAGTGTTGCCGTTCATCAAAAGGCACCGGAGAACGAATGAAATGAAAGTGGCGTGCTTGGTGCGTACAGTAGGAGCACCGCTTCATGCAGCGGCATGACATCACATCGATAATTATGAAAGTTGAAATTGTGGAGCCAGCTTGCCCACGCAATGCCACACAAAGGTTTTCTCCTTGTCCAGGCCTCCAATGTCTGCATTCCACACACGCACAGGCTTATCCATTCAAAATTTGCGGCTCGCTGAACGATGCTGGATGAGGCCACAATAAACACTTCACGACTCCACGCGAACGCCATGTTGATGCTGGACGTAGTCTGCCAGTTGTTTCCTGCGTGTTGCCTGTCATACGTATCCGGAACAGCACAAACTCTGGATCCATGTCTCTGTCGCCGCTAAATGCTCACCACAATAA
>NW_013655268.1:0-1648 GCF_000499385.1 Eimeria necatrix
TCAAACGTGATTCCAATGCATGCCTCCCAGTTCTCTTCATCACGTCGCAACAATCGCTCCACGAATGTAACTGCACAACGGTGCGACCTTTACACGCCAAACCGTTACATCCATCGTCAGCTCCCACAACAAGCTTGATGCGCGGCACAGACGAGCAAATATTCTTCTGAAACTAGCACATTTCTTTCATCACAACGGTGGCCATAACAGAACGGCAACATGTTCCCAGATGGCAGGGAGTGCGCGTTATTTAGACAATTAGTGCTTATCCTGCATTCGTTCGTCTGCCTTTGTGCTGCTGGCGCAACGTCGACGCATCCTACTTCATGTACTCAGAAACTCCGCCTGAAATACGCAGCATCCTCGATACACGCAGCCTGTCACAACCGTTCACATCTCCACTGCAAGGCACACGGCCGACCTGAAGACGATGAGCAAGCGAATGCTACTCTTTCACTTCTCAGTACTGCTCCGTGTTGGCTGCAGATAAAACAGAAACTTGCCACGCAAAACTTCAAATACCATTGCGCTTTTCAAGCAACTCCTTCGTGAGGACAGCTATTGAGGCTGCAAAACGCACAAAAAGGTTAAGTGCATTCAAAGTACTTGCGCACCACAGCATCCCAGATTGCGGCAAAGGCTGACATGAATATCTGGCGCCGCTGCGAATTCAGAGTAAATAAAAGAGCGAAAGTGCACAAGAGCGGAAGCGTCGCCGCTAGTGTAACGAATTCACGCTACTTGCGTATCAACAGGACGTACTAGCTAAACGTACAACTTCGTGCAAACACTTGTTTACGTGGTGCGTTGCAGTTCAGCGATCCATAGATAACGCGGCGAACCAATGTTCATGCGGTTCATCAAGCACCACGCTCATTTGGTCGCCTCATAGAATTTTCACGTCCAATAACAAACGACAACTGTTAGCTGTCCAGACAGTTCGTATGCGCGTAAAACGAATTGAGGCGCCTTCCCTGTGTCCAGCTACAAGTGCAAGCGCCGGGGTTTCTTACGTTCCGCATGGGTGCAACTGTGATGCCTTTGCAGGCTCTCGAGATACTTGCCCTGAAACTTGTTTTCGGTCGATTCGGGAAAACTGTCCTGTAGCTTGGCCGGTGCTCTCTTTGTAGCTCGCTGCATGCATGTTTGAGGAGCTAAGCGAAATCCATGAGCAAGGTAATCTCGCGAAGCCCTGAATCACACGCTTTTGGGACGGCCCCAGCGCTACAAGCCACAACACAAAAGGCAACGATCACGTAATTTCGGCCCAAAAGTTGATTCCAGGCGCTATGTTATTCCCAGTTCCCTCCAGCGCTTCACAGCAGTGGCTCAGCAAATACAACTGCTCAACCAAAGCCGTCAATATTCATCGTCAAGCGCTTCAACAAACTTGACGCACGGCATAGAAAAGTAAACATTCTTCTGAAACTAGCGCGTTCCTTCTCCATAATTTTGCTTGAAGCAGAATTGGCAAATGTTGTCAGACAGCGGTAGATGCGTACTAATTAGACAATCACTGCTTATGCTGGATCTTCTGGTCTCTCTTCGTGCCGCTGCCACAAAATCAAAGCAGCATACTCCAGGCAATCAGACACTACGTCCCAAAACTTTAGCATCCTCGAAACACATAGTGTGCCACAATCGCTCT
>NW_013655268.1:1748-2762 GCF_000499385.1 Eimeria necatrix
GCACAATCGCTCTCAGATACACTGCAAAATGCCTGGAAGACCTTACGTCGACGAGCAAATGCGTGCTAGTCTTTCACTCCTCAGTATTGTTCGGTGCCGGCTGCACGTACAACAGAAATCTACGGCACGCAACTGCAAAGCGCATTGCAATTTAAAGCAACTGTTTGTGCGCCGAGCTGTTATGGCTCCGAAATAAGGGGCGAAATGACATAATGCATTAAAGAGACGTGCTGACTATAGCAGCCTAACTCGCAACAGAGGCTGACGTGAATATCTGACATCACTTCGAGTGCGAAATAAACGCAATGGCGAATTTGCCGCTGAACAATAAAAACATGAACGGACTGGCATTACGTTTACTGCATACTGTCACATCCTAATCATAGTAAACATACTGTCTGGAACGTCAGTGCACGTCAAATGCCTACTTGGTAGTACCATAGCTTTCCAGCGTTATGTAAGAATAATGCAGAAGTCAATATGAAATGGATTACCCATGCAGGGCTCCAGTAAAGCTGACAAACAACATATCGTCGGAAACGGTGGTTAAATCACTCGATTCTGCGAGAATCGCCGGACTGCATATTGCAGTGTAAATAGCATCAGTACACCAACCGCGTCACGTTCCCCCAAAGCTGATTTAAAGTGCAGTGATGCCTCCAAATTCCCTCCAGCACTTCGCAAGAACAACTCGAAAAACGAAACTTATCAATGTCCCTGCTCAGCCTCCTGCATCATCATTATGCAGTATCGAGTGACTTAAAGAGCACGATGCGTGTTACAGACAGAATAAGTAATCGCCTGGAACTAGCGTACTAGCTTGCGAGCATGTCGCTTACCTCAATGTAAGACGTTTACCGTTTGTGTAGTAGGAAGCCTCTGTTGAAGTGGACATTCGGCAGGTCATCGTCAAATTCGTTCTAAAAGAAAAAGTGTAGTTACAAATCCGACACGATCTACGGCTACAGCCAATGCAAGTAGCTTTTTTCAACTAATGCCTTTCATGATTCGTGT
>NW_013655269.1:0-22500 GCF_000499385.1 Eimeria necatrix
CCTGCTGCTGCTGCTGCTGCTGCTGCTGCTGCTGCTGCTGCTAGTGCTTTTGCTGCTGCTGCTGCTGCTGCTGCTGCTGCTGCTAGTGCTTTTGCTGCTGCTGCTGCTGCTGCTGCTGCTGCTGCTGCTGCTAGTGCTTTTGCTGCTGCTGCTGCTAGTGCTTTTGCTGCTGCTGCTGCTAGTGCTTTTGCTGCTGCTAGTGCTTTTTCTGCTGCTGCTGCTGCTGCTAGTGCTTTTGCTGCTGCTGCTGCCAGTGCTTTTGCTGCTGCTGCTGCTGCTAGTGCTTTTGCTGCTGCTGCTGCTGCTAGTGCTTTTGCTGCTGCTGCTGCTGCTAGTGCCTGTAGTTCTTTTGCTGCTGGTGCTGCTGCTAGTGCAGTGCTGTAGTGCTTTTGCTGCTGCTGCTGCTAGTGCTTTTGCTGCTGCTGCTGCTAGTGCTTTTGCTGCTGCTGCTGCTGCCCCTGGCGCTAGTGCTTTTGCTGCTGCTGCTGCTAGTGCTTTTGCTGCTGCTGCGTTTGCCAGTGCTGCTGCGGCAAGGGAAGCTGCTGCTGCGAATGCTGCTGCTGCTGCTGCGGCAGCTGCTGCTGCGAATGCTGTTGCTGCTAATGCAGCTTCTGCTGCGAATGCTGCAGCTGCTCGAACTGATTGTGCTGCTTTTAGTGCTGCTGCTGCTGCTGCTGCTGCTGCTAATGCTCGCCTTAATGGTCTTGCTGCTGATTTTTTGTTGCTGTTGCTGCGCCACTTGCTGCTGCTGCTGCTGCTGCTGCTGCTGACTGCAGCTGTTGATCTGGTTGCTGCTGCTGCTCAGACTCGCCTAGCTGTTGCTTCTGCTGCTGCTGCGTTGCTGCTGCTGCTTTGCTGCTGCTGCTGCTGCTGCTGCTGCTGTGCTGCGTAGCTGTGGGTGCTTCTCCTAAACCCTGAAACATTTACAATATTATTTCATTATTTATTTATTTATTTATTTATTTATTTATTTATTTATCTATTTATTTATTTATTTATTTATTTATTTTGTTGGTGAATTCATTTTACAGTTTTTCAATTTGCATTTGGGGTGTACAGACACATCCAGTACAACGAGGCCCGCAATGAGCTCATCATCACATCTCCGGAAGTAAACCCTAAACCCTAAACCCTAAACCCTAAACCCTAAACGCCAATTAATTAGTCATGCAGTTAATGAATTAATCAATTAGTTCATTTATGTGTTCATCTATTTATACTTTATTTATTTATTTATTTATTTTTATTTATTTTTATTTATTTATTTATTTATTTATTTATTTATTTATTTATTTATTTATTTTTATTTTTATTTTTGTAGGACACGGCGCCTCTGGTTATTCCCTGTTCTTCTGTTTCTCTCTCCATGCAAAAGGAGACAAATTCCATTACCTTCAAATCCGGACAGGTCAAACCCTAAACCCTAAACCCTAAACCCCAAACCCTAAACCCTAAACCCCAAACCCTAAACCCTAAACCCCAAACCCTAAACCCTAATCGAAGCTTTTGTCCTCTGCTCAAACTGCAGGGCCCAGAGATATCCGTCACGGTCAGCACCCAGGAGAAGTTCTTCCTTGAGTGCGTCCTCAAAACCCTAAACCCTAAACCCTAAACCCTAAACCCTAAACCCTTCTTGGAGGCCCCGAATGCAGAAACCCTAAGTGCTGCGCGTCTTCTTTCAAGCGCTGGCTTGCTGCTACGTAAACCCTAAACCCTAGCTCCAGCTCCACAGCCTGGGCCCCAGGCCGCAGCCCCGAGCTGCAAACCCTAAACCCTAATTTAGGGTTTGACTCTCCGCGGTCTCTGCAGGCTAGCTGCAATAGCTGGAGCCGGCAAGTATTACAAACCCTCGCCCAAAGAAACCCCTCCGCCTCCAGAAAAAGAACAAGAAGAAAAACCACCAACACCTGAGGAAGACGAGTAAGGGTTTAGGGTTTAGGGTTTAGGGTTTAGGGTTTAGGGTTTAGGGTTTTCGGCTTGTATCGACTATTTATTGTTTTTTTGTCTTTTGGTTTCTTTTTGTTCTTTTTTTTTCCTTTTTGGATTTTTTTGCATCTTTTGAACTCCTCTTTGCGCCTAAGGACTTCTGCTGCTGCCAACTGCAGCAGCAGCTTCTGCATTTGTCCTTTTTGCTTTTATTTTTGAGTTTTTGGAATTCTTTTTTTTTTATTTTTAGAGTTTTTGTAATTCGAGATGGCTATTTGATGCTGTTCGAAAAAGCCGGAGACCCGCAGCCCATTTTGCGGCTGCACAACGCGGACTGCGTGACGCATGCAGACGCAGCAAACCGGGAGTTTGTGATAACTCACAAGGTGCGTTTTTCCATTTTGCTGCTGCCATCCGCCCCTTTTGCTGCTCCTCCGAGCCCCTTTGCTGCTGCTGCTGCTGCGCTGCTGCTGCGCTGCTGCTGCCCTTTCGTTTTGCTGCCAAACGGCGCTTTTCCGCGCTTTCTGGAGCTGTACGTACACCCCAACTCGCTGCTGCTGCTGCTGCTGCTGCTGCTGCTGCTGCAGCTGTACATACACCGCATTTGCTGCTGCGTCTTTCACTTCCAAAATGCGCTTTTCATTTTTTTTTAATTTCAATTAAGAATTGTCCATTTGATGGGAAGTTTCTCGCGAAATAAATAAATTAATTAATTGATAAATCCAAGTTGCTGCTGCTTGCTGCTGCTGCTGCTGCTGCTGCTGCTGCTTCGGGGCTTGAACTGTGGCGCTAAATGGTCTTTTTCGAAGTAGAGTTGCATGCGGAGTTTATTTTCTGAAAAGTTTATTTTCTTATTGGAAATAAATCTTTGTTTGGAGTCGGGGCTAGCCGCTGGGGTGTACAGACAGCTCTCGAGTGAGTGGCGCAATGGATAGCGCGTCGCCCTCCGGAGGCGGAGGTTGCGGGTTCGAGTCCCGTCTCGCTCTTCTCTTTTTGTCTTTTTCTCCTTTTCTTTTTCTTTTTTTTTCATTTTAAATGCCACTAAATGCAATTTAAATGCAATTGGGAGTCGAAAGTGCTGCAAACGGCGCGAAATGGCGCTGGTTCGGCGCTGAAACCCCCGCGAAACTCCGCGAGCGTGCTCGGGCGCCGGACGGGCGTGGAACTCCGTTTTTAAGGGTTTTAAATGCTGGAATTCATGAAAAATGCATTTTAAATGAATAATTTCGACTAAAAATGAACTGATTTGCGTTTTTTGCGGCGGTTTTGCGTTGTTTTCTGTTGCCGCTCTGCGGTGTATCGACACCTCCGTGCGCAGCCGGACTCCCCGGAAGAAGAAACTTACGTGTTTTCGTTTCCGACGGATGAAATATACCAAGGGCGAGTTATTTGACATTAAAACAATAAATAAAACAGTTCTGATTCAATAAATAATTCAAAAAAGAGAAAAAGCGTTCAAAAACCAGCTCGTCGGTTCCCTGGTGTCTGTACACCCCGTGCAGCCGCTCGCGAGTGGAGCCGCTTGTTGCGCCCAAGTGGGCAAATAAAAGCTTTAAATTGGCGAATAAAGATTTTAAATTGAATTACTTTAATTGTGTTTTGTTTTTGTGCGCAGTTGGTACAAAAAACTGGAAGAAAATGGGTTTCTTCGCCGCAAAGTGGACCAGCGGGGCACCAAGGCGAACCAGTGAGCCACTGGGGAGAAGTGAAGGAATCTTTGGCCCAAAAAATGATTATTTTAATTCTTTTTTTGCACTTTTTGCATTTAAATTGCAAAAATAAAAGCCAGAAGTGCATATTTAAAAGATTTAATTCATTTTTCTCTTTTTTTCAGCTTTTCTTTCTTTCTTTGGGGCATTTTTAGACCCTTTTGTTGTCTGCAGACTTTCAAATCCATTTTGGAGCTCTTTGGCTTCTTTTTGCCTCTTTAGAACTCTTAAGTGATTTAAATCTTTTTTAATTTTTAATTTATTTTCTTTTTTCTTTTTTACTTTTTGTTGTTCTTTAACATCTTCTTTTTCCGTGTATTTTCCCCTCTTTTTAACCTTTTTAAAATCCCTCTTTAATCTTTTTTCGTTTCTTTTTTTATTTTCCTTCGTTTCTTTTCTAATGCTTTTTCAATTATTTTTAATTCCTTTTCCACTTCTTTTTTATTCTTTTTAATCCCTTTTTAATTCTTTTTTGAGTCTCTTTTTAAATTTCTTTTTAAATTCTTTTATTAACTTCTTTGAAGACTCTTTTTAAAACTCTTTTAAAACTCTTTTTAATACTTTTAATTTCCTTTTTAATTTCTTCTTTGATTTCCTTTTAAGACTCTTTTTGATACTTTCTAATTTCCTCTTTAATTTCCTTTTTAATTTCTTTGTTAATTTCCTTTTTAATTTCTTTTTTAATCTTTTTAAATTTCCTTTTTAATTTCTTTTCTAATTTCTTTTAATTTCCTTTTTAATTTCTTTTTTAAGCTCTTTCTAATACTTTTAATTTCTTTAATTTCTTTTTAATTTCTTTTTTTAAATTAAAATTTTTTAATTAAAATTTTTAAATTAAAATTTTAAAATTGATTTTTTAAAACAATGTTTTTAAGTTTAACTTTGCGTCTGAAAAGGAGAAAACTTCTTTTTTTCGCAACTTTACGAATTTGAGGTCATTTTTGTTGCTTTTTTGTGGATTTTTTTCTCACTAAAGAGAGTTAATTGAATAGCGGCTCTGCGGGTCTTCAACTCTTTTTTTTTTCCGCTTTTTAGAGTCGGAGTTGTCTCGAAAGGTTGTTTGGAGTTGTACCGCGACTACGGCTCTCCGGGGGCGAAGCCGGTCATTTCGCTGCTCGCCAGCCGCTGCACCGCCACGGCCAGCCGCGAGCGCCGCGAAATCCGAATTTTGCATTCCGTAATTCTTTTTTTTCTCCTTTTTCCGCTTTTTTGACAAAACTCTCCACTCCCGTTTCTCTCCTCTTCAACTCTCTTCTTTCCAGCTTTTTTCCCGCTTTTTTTTGACCCATTTTCGCCTTTTTTGGACATTTTTGGACTTTTTTGGACTTTTTTCACTTTTTGGAGTTTTGGGAATTATTTTTTTATTTTTTGAAATTATTTTTATTTTTTTGAAGTTCCTTTTAATTCTTTTTTGAAATTCTTTTTAATTCTTTTATAGTTTCCTTTTATTCTTTTTCGATGTTCTTTTGATTCTTTTTTGAAGTTCTTTTATTCTCTTTTGAAGTTCCTTTTGATTATTTTTTGAAGTTCTTTTTAATTCTTTTTTGAAGTTCTTTTTAATTCATTTTATACTTTTCTCCTATTCTTTCTATAACTGTCTTTTATTTTTTCTTAATTTTCCTTTTTTATCTTTTTTGAGTTTTTGCATTTTTTCTTTTGTCTCCCTTTGTTTTTTCTTTTTCATTTTTATAATTTTTAATTTTATTTTATTCTATTTTATTTTATCTTATTTTATTTAGTTTTTCTGTTTTACTTTTTTCTTTTTGCTTTTTTTTGTTCTTCTTTTCACTCTCTTCATTTTTATTTCTTTTTTCTGTTTTTCTAAACAAATCTATTTCTTTCAATTTTAATTTAATTGTATTTATTTATTTATTTGGTTATTATTTATTTTTTATATTTTATTATTTATTTTTATTAATCAAAAATTCAAAAAACTAAAAACTGCTGTCTCCTTTTGCCCAGAGCCCTTCGGGCAAAAGAGAGAGAATAACATTAGACTGCGCAAGTCTGGCTGAGTTCGACAGGTAACCCTAAACCCTAAACCCTAAACCCTAAACCCTAAACCCTAGACGCCAAAACCTAGGGTCTACACCCTAAACCCTAGGCCATGGGTGCTGAAGAGCTGCGCCGCGAGTGTCTCGGAAAGAGCGTTTCCACTGACACTTGCGGCCTGCGGCTTTAGGGTTTAGGGTTTAGGGTTTAGGGTTTAGGGTTTAGGGTTTAGGGTTTAGGGTTTAGGGTTTAGGGTTTGGGTTTAGGTGGAACGTGGCGCTGCACTTCGGCAACTTCTTAAAAGGCGAAACAATTCAGGGCAACGGCTCGCAAGCCTATGCGAACTTGACCAAGTAAAAACATAAAACAAATAAATAAACAAATAAATAAATAATAAATAAATAATAAATAAATAAATAAATAAATAAATAAATAAATAAATAATAAATAAATAAATATATGAATAAATAAATAAATAATAAATAAACAAATAAATAAGTGGATAAATAAATAAATACATAAATAAATAAATAAATAAATAAATAAATGCATAAATAAATAAATAAACAAATAAATATATCTATAAAAACCCTTTTTCTTTACTTCCTTCTGAACTCATCAAATAAATAAACACCAAACAACTCAAACAAACTCAAAAACTGCATTTTAACTCTCACCCTCAACTGCGAATTCAACCCCCTGGGGGCCCCCCTTGGGGCCCCCCTTGGGGCCCCCCATGGGGCCCCCTATGGGGCCCCTCTGGGGGCCCCTATGAGGCCCCCTGTGGGGCCCCCTGCGGGGGCCTCTGTGGGGCCCCCGCAGGGGGCCCCTGTGGGGGGCCCCTTTTTGAAGACCTTCTGTAGGGTACCCTCTTTAGGGGCCCATGTGCCCCGTGTGGGGCCCCCAGAGAGGGGGCCCCTCTTTGGGGGACCCCTGGAGGCCCCCTATTGGGGGCCCCCTGGGGGCCCCCTGGGGGGCCCCCCTTGGGGGGCCCCCTGTTGGGTTTTTTTCTGGATTTTGTCTGGATAGGGGAGTTTGTGTATTTGATGAATTTGGCATTTAAAAGGGATTAAATGAATCGAAGAATTAAATGAATTAAATTAAATTAAATTAAATTAAATTAAATTAAATTAAATTAAATTAAAATGATTTAATTTTGATGCAGATATGTCTTCCCCATAAATATGTTCGAAGACGCCTCGGGCCGGAAGTCCGCACTGCTGATTGAAAACAGAAAAATAATGCTCTTCGCAACTCCCGACGTGAGGCCTAGGGTTTAGGGTTTAGGGTTTAGGGTTTAGGGTTTAGGGTTTAGGGTTTAGGGTTTAGGGCCAATGGGTTAGGGTGTGGGGTGCGAAATGTGGATTTGTTATTTCGGGCCTTGCTGCCGAGGGTTTACTGGTCCTGGCTCACTGCCACCAGCTCAGAGTTTAGAGCTTAGGGTTTAGGGTTTAGGGTTTAGGGTTTAGGGTTTAGGGTTTAGGGTTTAGGGTTTAGGGTTTGGCGTTCAGGCCTCGGATCCGATTCTCTGTTTCGACGCGAGCGAATGCGAAGTGCAGCCAGTAATAGCCCAGCGGAAACTGAGGGTTTATGTGAACGTGAGTTTGGTGGAAAGATGGATTAATTAATTCATTAAATTGATTAAATGATCAAATTAATTAAATTATTTATTTATTTATTTTTAATAATCGTAAAAAGGATTAAAATGCCGATTTAAAGATGCATGCATTGAGTGCCAGCGCCTTTGGGGTGTATAGGCAGCTGGGGTGTATAGGCAGCTGGGGTGTATAGGCAGCTGGGGTGTATAAACAGCTGGGGTGCGTGGAGCAGTAACTTCTTGATTAAACATTAACAAATAAATAAATAAATAAATAAATAAATAAATAAATAAATGCAGATTAATAACTTTTTAAACATTCAATTGCGAAAACTCTGCGGCGGATTGTGCCTTTAAAGAAACGAAGCGAAACGCAAAGGGTTTAGCGTCTAGGGTTTAGAACTTGCGAGGGTTTAGGGTTTAGGGTTTAGGGTTTAGGGTTTAGGGTTTAGGGCTTGCTGAGGCTGCTGCTGCAGAGAAACACAAAACAAGAACAGCGCATTGACTTCATCCTGCCCCTCGCAAAGGACTTGGACAGGTGAAGATACACCCTAAACCCTAAACCCTAAATAAGGGTTTGGCGTTTTGAATGAAAATGCGTCACTGCGCTGTTTCTTGCTGCGGCTTTTTCCTCTTTTCCTAAAGCGTTTTGTCTTTTGTTTTGCTCCAATTGTTTTATTTTATTTCTCACGAATTATTATTTTTAAATTAAATTTAAAATAAATAAATAAATAAATAAATAAATAAATTTAATTAATTAATTAATTTGCTGCTTCTGCTTCTCGCAGATATGCTGCTGCCTGCCAAAGAGACGCCTTTCCAGAAGCCATTGTCGGAAAGCCTGTGGAGAGACTTTCCATCCCGTGCGCCTCTAGGGTTTAGGGTTTAGGGTTTAGGGTTTAGGGTTTGGGGTTCGGGTTCTAGGGTATAGGGTATAGGGTTTAGGGTATAGGGTTTGGGGCTTGAGGGTATTGGGTTTAGGGTTTGGGTTTAAGGGTGTAGGGTTTAGGGTTTAGGGTTTGAGGGTTTAGGGTTTAGGGTTTGAGGGTTTAGGGTTTGAGGGTTTCGGGTTTAAGGTTAAGAGTTGGTTTGGGGTTTTGTGCTGCATGCGCCAGGTTCGTCTTGTGCAGAAAAGGACTTCTGGCGGTTTACAAAAGCAAGTTTGTGAGTCTTGCCCGGGGAAAAAGCTAGGGTTTAGGGTTTAGGGTTTAGGGTTTAGGGTTTAGGGTTTAGGGGCGAAGCGGGCAACCCTTATTTAGAGTTTTGGGCTGCTGCTGAAGAAGGCAGAAAGCAACTCTCTAGCCTCCACTGCTTCGCCTTTCTAGGGCCCCGGGCCTAGGGTTTAGGGTTTAGGGTTTAGGGTTTAGGGTTTAGGGTTTAGGGTTTGGTGCAGCACGCGCACGCGGAGTTGACTCTGGAGGTTTCCAAGTACTCTTTTTCGACAGAAGGGCTTACTTACATTTTCACAAGTTCTGAAGGAAAAGTAAAATTAAAAAGAAATGAAAACTTGAAGTTAAAAACAAATTTATTTATTTTATTTATTTATTTTTTATTTTTATTTATTTTTGTTTTTGCTTTTGTTTCAAATGCATTCTTTTATTTGTACTTGGGTTTATATTTACCTTTTTTGTACTTGTAATTTATTTATGTTTTTATTTATATATATTCACATTTATATTTCTTTTTAAATTGTATTTATATTTGCATTTAAATTATATTTATATTTCTACTAAAATTATCTTTCTTCTATTTAAATTGTATTTATATTTGCGTTTAAATTATATTTACATTTCTATTATTTAATTAAATTTATATTTCTATTATTTAGTTTTATTTATACTTCTATTTAAATTATATTTATACTTCTATTTAAATTATATTTGTATTTCTATTTAAATTATATTTATATTTGCATTTCAATTACATTTAAATTTGCACTTAAATTATATTAATATGCTTATTTATATTATATTTTATTTATATTTAAATTGTATTTATGTTCGCATTTAAATTATGCGTTTAATTTCTTTTTGTGCAAAATAAATAAATTAATTTGAATTTATTTTTTATAATAAATTAATTAAATGCCTTTCTTCTTCAGGATCCCCCAAGAAAAGCCACTGTTACTTCACCCGATTCGCGCGAAAGGTAATGCATGCATGCATGCATGCATGCATGCATGCATGCATGCATGCATGCATGCATGCATGCGCTGCATGCAGTGCGTGCATGCATGCAGTCTTCGGGGCTTTCATGGTTTGCACGCATGTGGGCTTTGGGGCTTTCTTGGTGGCTAGGCGCATGCGTGCCGCGTTTGGGGCTGTTCTATATATGCATGCAGTTCGCATGCATGCATGCAGCTTGGGGGTTCGCTTGCTTCTGTTGTTGTTGCCTTCTCGCTTGTTTTAGGGTTTAGGGTTTAGGGTTTAGGGTTTAGGGTTTTGCTGCTGCTTCGAAGGTGGGATTTTGCCCTAAAGATCGTGGGCTTTAAGCCTTTTGCAAATGTGCAGCTCCCCCGTTTCTTCCTTCCCCAAATCATGTGCGCTCAAACCCTAAACCCTAAACCCTAAACCCTAAACCCTAGCCTGTTGGTAGCCAGCTGCCAACGTCCCGACTTGCTGCTGCTGCTGCTCCTGCTATACAACTGCTGCTGCTGCTGCTGCTGCTGCTGCTACTACTGCTACAACTGCTCTTCCCACTGCTGCTGCTTTTTCTGCTGCTGTTGCTGCTGCTGCTGCTACTCCTGCTACTACTGCTGTTGCTACTGCTGCTGTTTTTCCTGCTGCTGTTGCTGCTGCTGTTGCTGCTGCTGCTGCTGCTGCTACTACTACTGCTCTCTACCGCTGCTGTTTTTTCTGCTGCTGTCGCTGCTGCTCCTGCTGCTGCCGCCGCCACTCCTGCTGCTGCCGCTCCTACTGCTGCTGCTGCTGCTGCTGCTGCTGCTGCTGCTGCTGCTGCTGCAGCTACGGGTTTGTGTCAGAAGAGGCTGGGGAGTTGAAGCGGGAAAAGCTTTTGGGCAGCGCCCGAGCAGCTTTGGGGCTGCTGCATTCTCAGAAAGAAAGCAAAGTTTCTAGACGCGAAAGTTCGCAATCTGGCAGCAAATAAAATCCATTTTAATCTTTTTTTCCTTTTTTTTTCCTTTTCTTCTCTTTTGCTGCTGCTCTCCCTCACCCCTTTGCTGCTGCTGCTCTCGCTGCTGCTCACCGGCCAAACGGCAGCTCCCCGGTGTACGTACACCCCGCACTGCGGCTGCTGCTGCTGCAGCTCGCTAATTTTCCTTCTTTGTTTCTCCCTTGAAATTGCTTCGAGCTCTTATGAATTATGAGAAGAGATTTTCAGTCAGGCTGGGGTTTGCGGACTGCGCTAGCAGCAGAACTCGGCGAGGGTTTAGGGTTTAGGGTTTAGGGTTTAGGGTTTAGGGTTTAGGGTTTCGGCGGTGCCACAGCATAGCGATAGCTGCCCAGCTGCTTCTTTAGGAGCTTTCCAGCCTGTCTCTACACTTCAGGTGCCGAGCTAGGGTTTGGAGGGTTTAGGGTTTAGGGTTAAGGGTTTAGGGTTTAGGGTTTAGGGTTTAGGTCATGACTTATCCTCTCTACGCCCAATCCGCGAGCACCTTGGGGGCCCCTCTGGGGCCCCCTGGGGGCCCCTTTTGGGCCCTTTGGGGGCCCCACTGGGGCCCCTTGGGGGCCCCTCTTGGGAACTTTGGGGGCCCCTTTTGGGTTCTTTGGGGGCCCCCCGTGGGGCCCCCGAAGTACCCAAAGAAGGGCCTTTTGGTGTGTGTGCGGGTGTACGTACAGCTGAATTTGGATTGCGGAAAAGGCGGTGCTGCAGCAGGAGCTGCGGATACACCTGAGTGGCTGGTTTGCTGCAGCAGCAGAACTGGGGGTTTGTTAATTGATTTAAAAAGCTAAATGGAGAGTTTTAATTATTTAAAAGTCAATTTTGAATTATTAAAAACTGGAAATGTCTTCTAATCCCGCGGGCCTCCGCGGCTGCTGCTCAGTCAGCTGCTGCATGCGCAGCAGCAGCCGCGCAGGCAACAGCAGCAGCAGCAGCAGCAGCAGCAGCAGCGGCAGTCTGAGGTTCTTTCGCGCGATCTCGTTTGCAAAAGCTGAAATTGATAATTTCTGTAGAGTTTGGAGTCTGGGGCTTCCGGGGGAGCCTCGAGAAGCAGCAATTAGCTGCGGATTGCGACGGAGCGGCTGCTGCTGCTGCTGCTGCTGCTGCTGCTGCAGCAATGACTGCTGCTGCTTGCCCTGCTGCTGCGCTGCTGCGCCGCAGCCTTCCCAGGCTGCACTTCTCCATTGCGCCGCTGCAGTCCTTCAGCCCGACGAACCCGCAGTTCCACCCGCCGGGCGCGGACTGCGGCGCGAAGCGGCCCTGGCAGGGGATGGATATGCGCAAAATTAACTCTCCCAAGTACATTAGTCACAAAATAAAAAGAGTTCCGATGACTTCTGGTGCGCAAAAAGTCCAAAAAGACTCCAGATCGCCTCCGATCGGCCTCTGTGCAGAAACTTGAATTTCGGAAACTTGAATTTTTGAGGTGTACAGACACCTCAAAAATTCAAGTTTCCGCGCGCGCCCGCCCGATCTTCTCACTTTATTTCTTTTTTATCTTTTTTTATGTCTTTTTTCGCATTTTTTTTGCATTTTCCTCTTTAATTTGCTTTTCCGCAGGATATCAGTACTTGAACTTCACGACTCCGTCGATATACGCGCCGACGCAGGCGGACATCGCGGTCTTCTTCGACACTGAAAACTGCTACAAAGTCTACACCCCCAAGCAGCTCTTTCTCGCCGCCTGGCCCCAACTTCGTTTTCTCCTTATGTGTCTTTTGGCAGTTTCTTTTCCCTCAGTCCCAATTCTCCTTTTCGTGCTTTACATGAACAGGTTCGAACCCATGGAACAGGTCATGGACCGCGACGAGTACTGGCGCCACTTCAAGTACGCTAGCCTTTAGGGTTTAGGGTTTAGGGTTTAGGGTTTAGGGTTTAGGGTTTGGGGTTTCGGGGCGCGGAGTTCGTTTCTGTTCAACGCAGCCGACCACCGCACAAACCCTCGACCCAACAGGCCAACTAAATGATCAAATAAATGAATTTAATTAATTAATTAATTAAATTATTTATTTATTTATTTATTTATTTATTTATTTATTTATTTATTTATTTATTTATTCAGGTGGCACTACTTTGGCCCCGACCTGGACCACCACGCCTACACGCAATACCTCGAGGCCCGCAGAGCCAAAAAGTGGAGGGGCGTCGACGTCGACCCCGAAGACTATATTCCCCCTCAGTACAAAAACCTCTAAACCCACAAAGGGGCCCCCAGGGGCCCCCAAGGGTTGCTAGGGGGCCCCCAGGGGGCCCCCTAGGGTTGCTAGGGGGCCCCCAAGGGTTGCTAGGGGGCCCCCAGGGGGCCCCCAAGGGTTCTCTATGGGAGCCCCCAAGGGTTCTCTATGGGGGCCCCCAAGGGTTCTCTATGGAGGCCCCCAAGGGTTCGCTAGGGGGCCCCGAAGGGGTCGCTGGGGGGCCCCCAAGGGTTCGCTAGGGGGGCCCCAAAGGGTTTGTAGGGGGCCCTCAGGGGGCCCCTAGGGGGGTCCTCAAGGGGGTTGTAGGGATTCCCAAAGGGTCCGTAGGGGGCCCCCTGGGGGCCCCAAGGGGGCCCCCGGGGGTCTGCAGGGGGCCCTCTTGGGGCCCCTAGGGGGCCCCAGGGGGCCCCCTGGGGGGGTCCCAGGGTCTTGCAGGGGGCCCTTAGTTCCCGAAGGGGAAAGGGGGCCCTGTGGTGCTGCCTTAGGGGCCCCCAGCTCCTTTGGGGGGCCCCCAGTTCCTTCGGGGGCCCCCAGTTCCTTTGGGGGGCCCCTTAGAGCTGCAAGGGGGGCCCCCGTTCCTTTGGGGGGCCCCCAGTTCCCTTAGGGGGCCCCTCAGTGCTGCTCCAGGGGCCCCTAGTTCGCCCAGGGGGCCTTTGCTTCCCAGAATGGGGGCCCCTAGGGGGGCCCCTAGGGGGCCCCCTAGGCCCCTTGGGGGCCCCTAGGGGCCCCCAGGGGGCCCCAGGGGTATGGAAAGGACTCTGGGGTCCTTAGGGGGCCCCCAAGGGGCCCCAGGGGTATGGAAGAAACTATGGGGGCCCCTAGGGGGCCCCCGGGGGCCCCCAGGGGGCCCCCTAGGGTATAAGAGGAGACGGGAGATGGGTGTGTTACTGTGGGGGTATTTGGGTGGCGTTTGTGTGCTGGGTTGTAAACCCTAAACCCTAAACCCTAAACCCTAAACCCTCTCGCGTGGCCTTCTGGGGCGGAAGGCGGGGCGAAGAGTGCAGCAGGAAATTTTGCTGCTGCTGCTTTGTGGAGGTTTTGGAACTCTAAACCCTAGCAGCAAATGCAAGAAGTCCGACCTAAACCCTAAACCCTAGATTGAGGCGGACTAAACCCTAAACCCTAAACCCTAAGCAGATCTCTGAGTGACTGGCTGACGGGCTGTCCAGGCTGCTTCAGGGCCTGCTGCTGCTGCTGCTGCTGCTGCTGCTGCTGCTGCTGCTGCTGTGGTAGCAAAGTTAGTGCAGCAAAACCCTAAACCCTCGAAAAGCTATGGGCCTGCGCTGCCTCTTGGGACTAGGGTTTAGGGTTTAGGGTTTAGGGTTTAGGGTTTGGCGTGGGTTTGTCAGTCGTAAGGCATGAGTATGTCATTTGCAAACCACCACAATACATTTTGCTGCAGATCCTGCCTTTCTTTTTCCTGCTGCAGCACAGCAGCAGCATCCCGGGCTCGCTCTTCCCGTTCTGCTGCTGCTGCTGCTGCTGCTGCTGCTGCTGCTGCTGCTGCTGTGTCAGGGTCACATGCGTCTCTACTCTGCACGCAAGACGGTCCATGGTCTGCAGCAGCTGCAGCAGCAGCAGCAGCTGCTGCTGCTGCAGCAGCTGCAGGAGCATCAGCACGCAAGGACGCAGTTCTTGCTGCTGCTGCTGCTGCTCCGGTTGCAGCAGCAGCAGCAGCTGCTGCTGCTCCTTCAGCTTGAGCTGCTGTGGGGCCCGCAGGCGCTGCGTCCTTTGTTTGCGCGGCAGAGCTGCTGCTGCTGCTTGCTGCTGCCAGCATGCTGCTGCTGCCGCTGCTGCTGCTGCTTGCTGCTGCCAGCCTGCTGCTGCTGCCGCTTCTCCGCAGCAGCAGCAGCCTCCTCTTGTCAAGGAGGAATTTAACTGCAGCAGCAGCAGCAGCAAAAGTGGGGGCTGAGGCGCTGCGGCGAATGGGCGGCGCTGCTGCGGTGTCTGTACACCTCAAGCTGCTGCTGCTGCTGCTGCACAAGGCCAGCCGCTGCCGCAGCGACCGCCCCGCTAAGGGGTGGCTTCTGCTGCTGCTGCTGCTGCTGCAGCTGCTGCAGCTGCTGCTGCATCTGCTGCTGTTGCTGCTGCTGCCGGTTCTGGGCGTGCCGCTCGTGCTGCTGCTGTCGCTCGTGTTGCTGTTGGAAGGCGCCGGCGCTGCTGCTGATGTAGCTGCTGCTGCTGCTGCTGCTGCTGCTGCTGCTTTTGTGTTTGCTGCACTTCTCCTTTTCTGCCTCCGGGCCTCCCGCGAGAGGTGCAGCAGCTCCATCTGCAGCGCAACAATTCCCGGTGTCTGCACAGCTGCTTGCTGCTCCTTCTGCCTTGCTGCTGCTGCTGCTGCTGCTGCAGCAGCAGCAGCAGCAGCAGCAGCAGCAGCATCTTTGTCTCTGTCGCGGCTGCCGCCAACCACCCCAAGCAGACGCGAACTAAACGCCGTCGCTAGGTCCCGCATAAACGAGAAGCTTCTTTGCTGCTGCTGCTGCTGCTGCTGCTGCTGCTGCTGCTGCTGCCGCTCTGCTGCTGCTGCTAAAACTCGTTGCTGCTGAGTGCCTTTCCAGAGGCCTGTGGCAGCGCAGCAGCAGACAACAGCAAAATTGCTTTTGAAAGAAAATGCGAAGTGGAAATTAATAACAGCAGCAGCAGCAGCAGCAGCAGCAGCAGCAGCAGCAAATCAGATGCAGACAAGAAAATGAGAACCCACCAGAAGCAGCAGACTGGTCCTCCTGCAAAAAGCCCCTCATCACCTCCTCCCTGAAAACGCAGCAGCAGCAGCAGCAGCAGCTAAAGCAACAACAACAGCAGCAGCAGCAGCAGCAGCAGCAGCTAAAGCAACAGCAGCAGCAGCAGCAGACGCAGCAAAAGCAAAACAGCAGCAGCAGCAACAGCAGGAGCCCAAAGGAGAAAAAGCTGCAGTAGCCGCAACAGCAATATTGGCTCCAACAGCAGCTGCAGAAGCAGCAGCAGCAGCAGCAGCAGCAGCTGCTGCTGCTGGCTGCTGCTGCTGCAGCAAAACCCAGGGAGGAGACTGCAGCTTACGCGGTTCTCTCGCGCCCTTGTCTATCCCTTGCGGCGGGAAAGAAGGCGCCCGCAGCAGCAAGCATTTCCTGCTGCTGCTGCTGCTGCAGCTGCTGCTGCAGCTGCTGCTGCTGCTGCTGCTGCTGCTGCTGGGCTGCAAAGGGGGGCTGGGATCGAACACGATCCCGATCCCCATCTTCCGATCCCTCCAAAGTCAACTCCGCCCAGTCCTCTTCTGCTTCCGACTCGCTGCTGCCTTCACTCGAAGTTTCTATTATCAAAGGCAGCAAACTGCTGCTGCTGCTGCTGCTGCTGCTGCTGCTGCTGCGGCTGCTGCTGCTGCGCTCAATGTCCCCCACCGCCCGCAGCACCCCCACGCCCTCCTCGAGGCCCCCCTCCAAAGGGTACAAGTGGGCCTCCAAGGGGGCCCCCTACGGGGGCCAGCTGGGGGCCCCAGGGGGGCCCCTGTCGAGGAGCAGCAGTGGAAGGAGGGTCTGTTGCTGCTGCTGCTGCATGGCGCAGCAGCTCCTGCATTGCCTTGATGCTGGGGTGCTGCAGCAGCTGCTGCTGCTGCTGCTGCTGCTGCTGCTGCAGGCGGAGCAGCTGCTGCTGCTCTTGACGCGGCGGGTCCGCAGCGCGGTAGGCGTACTGCTGCTGCTGCTGCTGCTGCTGCTGCTGCTGCTGCTGCTGCTTAAATGCGTGGATGCCTCTTGGTCTGTCTGCTGCTGCAGCAAGCGGCTGGGCGGCGGTGGGCAGGGGCCAAAGGGGGGGGGCAGCAGCAGCAGCATCGGACATTGCCATCATGTTTTTTCGTTCTTTTTTTGAATAATGGAATTAATTTGCAAATTAATTCATTTTAATTCATTTTAATTCTTTTTTGGCGAAGAAGATTCGCAAGAAGCCGCCATTGGACGCCGCAGCCGCGCAGGGGCCCCTGCGGCGGCGCAGCAGTCAGTGTGCCGCCGCAGCCCGCGCAGCAAGAAGCCGCTCTTTTTTCGCCTTTTTCGTTTATTTTTAAAGAAATAAACAAATAAAAGAACAAAAAGAAAAAGAAAAGACACAAAACGCGCGAAAAAACAAAAGAAATGAACCGCTGGTCGCTCCGGGGGCCCCGAGAGCCGCCGCGCACTCACTCTTCAGGTGTCACTACACCTCAGCCGCCGCCACTTCTTCTTCTCAATTCTTTTATTTATTTTTATTTATTTTTATTTATTTTCATTTTTATTTATATTTATTTATTTTAATTCTTTTTAAAACTTCAAAGCAGCTTTTTCCCAAAGTCTCGTCATCAGGGGCCCCGCCGAAGGTACTTCAAGTGCTCTCATTTTCGCTGTGCTCTTGTCTATTGTTTTCCTTTTCTCCTCGTTTTGCTAAACCCTAAACCCTAAACCCTAAACCCTAAACCCTAAACCCTAAACCCTAAACTCCGAGCCAAAAGCATGAATGTCTGCTGGCTTCGCAAGAAACAAATTCAAGATTCTAAATTTAAAATGGTTTTTATTTTCAGAAATGTTTATAAATGGGTTTAAATGCATTTTAAACTCAACTTCAATTTAAATTTAAATTCATTTCAAATTTAAATTCATTTTAAATTTAAATTCATTTCAAATTTAAATTCATTTCAAATTTAAATTCATTTCAAATTTAAATTCATTTCAAATTTAAAATAGTTTAAATCCACAAAAGAAAACAAATTCAAAAGAAAAACATTTCTTCAAATTTGTTTTTAGTTGCACTTGCATGCATCCTATATTTAAATATATCTATAAATATATAAATAGATAAATAGATAAATATATAAATATATAAATATATAAATATATAAATACATAAATATATAAATATATAAATATATAAATATATAAATATATATAAATATATATAAATATATAAATACATAAATATATAAATATATAAAAATAAAACTGTAAGTATATATATGAATATATATGTACATAAATATATATATGAATATATAAATATATGAACATATAAGTATATACATTAATATACATAATATAATATAATATTTATATTAATATCTTACATTCAAGGAATTAAGTATATGTGTATATACATATAAATAAATATAAATATAAATATAAATACAAATATAAATAAATATAAATACAAATATAAATAAATATAAATATAAATATAAATAAATAAACATATAGATATAACTAAATATGAATATAAATAAATATAAATATAAATAAATATAAATATAAATAACTGCAAATGGAAATAAAAACAAATAAATAAATACATATTCAGCTGTACAGACACTGCCAACTCGATTTGCTGCTGCGCTGCTGCTGCGCTGCTGCTGCGCTGCTGCTGCGCTGCTGCTGCTCTCTGGCCACACAACTTCTATTCAAGCTACAGCTAGCTGTAGCTAGCTACAGCTAGCCGCAGCTAGCTACAGCTAGCTACAGCTAGCCACAGCTAGCCACAGCTAGCTGCAGCTATCCACAGCTGGCCACAGCTAGCCACAGCTAGCCACAGCTAGCTACAGCTAAACACAGCTAGCCACAGCTAACCACAGCTAGCTACAACTAGTCACAGCTAGCCACAGCTATTCACAGCTAGCTGTAGCTAGCCACAGCCACCTCCGGCTAGCCACAGGTACTCACAGCTAGTTGCTAGCTGCAGCTAGCTGTAGCTAGCCACAGGCAGCCGCAGCCAGCCACAGCTAGCCACAGCTAGCCACAGCTAGCCACAGCTAGCCACAGCTAGCCACAGCTAGCCGCAGCTAGCTACAGCTAGCCACGGCTAGCCACAGCCAGCTGTTTGCTGCTGGTGGGGCTGCATGAGTGGCATGTGCATGCGAAGTTTGGAAAAGAGGAAACTGGGGATTTATAAAATGCAAAACAAAGAAATTAAAAGTTTATTAAATGAAAAAGACAAAATAAATGATTTATTAAATGAAAAAGAAGGAAAATGAAAATGATTTGGCGAAGTGAAAGACAGACATGATTTCGAAGCTGCCTAGACACCCCGCGCGGTCGATGGTCACCGCTGCAGCGGCGGGGAGTTTTTGGAATTGTTTTAGGATTTCTTTTTGCGAAAAGAAATTAAATTGAATTAAATAAATTAAATTAAATAATTTAAATTAAATTAAATTAAATTAAATTAAACATTTAAAGCGCGTTTGACGGCAGGCGCCGCAGCAGAGTGGTCTGGTCGCCTGCTGCTGTCTGCTGCTGCTGCTGCTGCTGCTGCTGCTGCTGCTGCTGCTGCTGGGGGCGCTGCTGCTGCTGGGGGTGCTGCTGCTGGGGGTGCGGGTGGGGGGCGTGGTGCGGGTGCTCGTGGGGGGCTTGGGGTGGTGCTGGTGCTGGTGCTGCTACTGCTGACATGCTGCTGCTGCTGCTGCTGCTGCTGCTGCTGCTGCTGCTGCTCGCTTGCGCAGAGATGCATGCAGCACCGCAAGAACTTTCCCTCCGACTCGGAGCGCGTCGCCCATTTGATGTCGCAGCCAATGGTGAGCACTTCAAGTTTTCAACTTTTTGTTTTTTTTCAAAATGCAACAATTTGAAATTAAATTAACTTTTTGTTTTTTCAAAATGCAATAATTTGAAAATAAATCAACTTTTTGTTTTTTCAAAGTGCAGCAATTTGGAATTATTTCAACCTTTTGTTTTGTTTCAAAGTGCACAATTTGCAGTTTAAAACAAATCTTTGTTTGTTTCAAAGTGCAGCAATTTGCAATTAAATTCAGTTTTCTGTTTTATTTCCAAATGCAGCACTTTGAAATTAAAGTCATTTGCTTTTGGATTTGTTCCAAGTTGGTCTGCATCAATTTGAAATGGAACTGAAGTGCCCAGCAGAGCCCTTTCAGTTTCTCGCTGCTACTACTACTACTACTACTGCTGCTGCTGCTGCTGCTGCTGCTGCTGCTGCTGCTGCTGCTGCTGCTGCAGAGGGGCCCGAAGGCGTGCGAAATGGAGTTGACGATGCACGGGAACTGCGTGGCAATTCAACTTGAGCGGGCGCAGAAACTTGGAGAGAAGTACTGGACTCAAGGGGGCGAAGACCGCTGTTTGGTGACTCGTGCAAACTACGAAGTGAGTTGTTGAAAAGTCCCGAAAAGTCCCGAAAAAAAGTGGAAAGCGAGCTTAAAATGAAGCAACAAGTTCCGAAAAGTCGAAATTCGCTTTCAAAATTCAAAAATAATCCTTTTTTCCACTGAGATCGCGAAGATCGCAAAGCTTTCCACTTCGAGTTCAAGTTCCGGCGTTTCCTCTTCGCAGTTGCCAAAGATATTCAAAATGCGTTCAAAATGCATTCAAAATGCATTTAAATTTATTTAAATGCATTTAAATGCATTTAAATGCATTTAAATTGTATTTTAAAAGTGTTTTAAAGGCATTTAAAATGACTTTAGTGGAATTTGAATTTTGCAAAATTGCAAAATAAAAGAAGTGACGGAAAACTCGAGGCCACTTTTCGCATGCGCGCAGCGGTGTATGTACGGCACGAAAATTGGGCTGACGGACCACTGGGGCGGCGAGCGGCTGAGTCAGCAGTTGGAGAAAAATATATCGCATTTGCAGGTGCGTTTGGACCACAAGTAGTCTTTTTTTTCCAATTTTCATTTCTCAATGCATTTATTTCAACAAGTTCCCGCTGTTGGCCTTTTTTTGCTTCCTTTTGACCCTTTTTTCGCTCCTGGCGACTCAAGTTCTGACGAGCAGCAGAACGCATGCATGCAGCAGCAGCAGCAGCAGCAGCAGCAGCAAACAGCAGCAGCAGCTCCAGTTTCTTCGAGAAAGTCGACAGCAAATAGAATTTAAAAGCCAAAAGTTGATTTAGCAAACAAAATAGACTTTCTAGACTTTCTGAAAGCAAAGAAAAGACAAAAACCTGCATTGCATGCAACTTCAAACTCCGGCGTTTTCTTCAAACACTTTCCTCATTAATTTACTCCATTAGCAATTGATTAAGATGTTAATAAAATATATTTGAAGTCTATTTGAGACACACTTAAGATATATTTAAAATATATTTGAAACGAACTTGAAATATATTTAAATGGAATTTGAATTCGAATGTTTCAAATTTTATTTTTTCTTCGGACTTTAAAAGATAAAACTGAGTTCTAGCTTCGGAGGGAAGCTGCTGCTCATTTGCTGCTGCTGCACAGCAAACAAGCAGCAGCAAAACTGTCCAACAACAACCCCACGCCTCTGCATGCAGCAGCATGCATGCAGCAGCATGCATGCAGCAGCATGCATGCAGCAGCATGCATGCAGCAGCATGCATGCAGCAGCAGCAAGCTGCACGCATGCAGCAGCAGCAGCAGCAGCAGCAGCAGGCTGCATGCGTGCTGCTGCACGCACGCAGCAGCAGCAAGCTGCACGCGCGCTGCAGCACGCATGCAGTAGCAGCAGCAGCAAGCTGCACGCGCGCTGCAGCACGCATGCAGCAGCAGCAGCAGCAGCAGCAGCAGGCTGCATGCGTGCTGCTGCATGCAAAGGCGCAGCTGCTGGGGCCGCGTGCATTGTGGCCATGCGTGGGGCTTTGCGGGGATTTGCTAAAAAGAAGAAAAGAAAAGAAATAAAAAGAAATAAAAAGCACTTCGGACAAGCCTCGCGCAGCTGCGGTGTACGTACAGCCGGGCTGTACGTACAGCTGGGGTGTAGGTACAGCTGGGGTGTCTGCAGAGCTGGGGTGTACGTACACCCCAGCTGCACGTACAGCTGGGGTGTCTGTACAGCTGGGGTGTCTGTACAGCTGGGGTGTCTGTACAGCTGGGGTGTCTGTACAGCTGGGCTGTCTGCACAGCTGGGGTGTCTGTACAGCTGAGGTGTACGTACACCGCAGCTGCAGGTACAGCTGAGGTGTCTGTACAGCTGAGGTGTCTGTACAGCTGGGGGGCGTCAGAAGAAGAAGAAGGGAAAGCCGCGGCAGGCGAGCAGCAGCGCGAGGACAGCAGCAAAAAGCCAAAAGTTTGCATGCAAGTCTTGGAGAAACAAAAAGCGAGAAAGTGGAGAAGAGGGGCCCGCGCTGCAGCACAAAGCATGCAGGGTTTAGGGTTTAGGGTTTAGGGTTTAGGGTTTGGGGCTTGCGCCTTCCGGCCTCTTGCACGCGCCCCCGCGCGACGCCGAGGGTTTAGGGTTTAGGGTTTAGGGTTTAGGGTTTGCAAACCTCAAATTCAAAATGTTCATCCAACGGGCATTCACCAGCAGTTTGGACACGCCCAGCAATCGATCCAGTGTATCTACAACGCAGCAAACCAAACCCTAAACCCTAAACCCTAAACCCTAAACCCTAAACCCTGAAACCCAGAAACGAGCTACAACGCCCTGCAGCCAGCTTGACAGCTTAACCCGATGCGTGCGCCTTCGACCGTAAACCCTAAACCCTAAACCCTACACCCCAAATCCTAAACCCTAAACCCTAAACCCTAAACCCTAAACCCTAAACCCTAAACCCTAAACCCTAGGCTCACCGACAGAGAGAAACCACTGCCACCTCACAACGGGGCTGGGCGAAACAACAACTTTGCAGAAGAAAAAAGACAAGGCAGCAATCTCGTCCACCGTCACCTGCGTAAACACAAACCCTAAACCCTAAACCCTAAACCCTAAACCCTAAACCCTAAACCCTAAACTTTAAAACCCGAACGCCAAAGTAGGGTTTCACAGCTACTCGTTTTTGACGTCCATTGAGGGCGAAGAAGAGAAGACGGGCGTGCAGGGGCTGTAGCACTTCCACCCAGGGTGCCAAACCCTAAACCCTAAACCCTAAACCCTAAACCCTAAACCCTAAACCCTAAACCCTAGTGTGTCCTACGCGTTCAGAGAGGGTTGGGACCCTGCCATATTTGGACGAGAAAAGCCGCTGCGCCACCGGGCCACCCTGTGACAGCTGCCTGCAGCAGCAGCAGCAGCAGCAGCAGCAGCAGCAACAATATGGTAAAAGCTGCTGCTGCAGCAGCAGC